>NW_013671946.1:15779-30043 GCF_000517525.1 Limulus polyphemus | reverse complement strand
CAGGTGTATAGTTGAAAACCTTGAAATGTAATGTAAATTTGATAATAATAAGCTACGATTTTAGAACTAAGGAAGAAAGCACGTTTATCTATTTCAGAATTTCTCGCAAAGTTGCACAAGAGTTACCTGGGAATAGCTATCCCTAGTTTTCAACTGATAGAGTACACTGAGGGAAGGTAGCTAGTCAACATCATTCACCGCCACTTTTTACCTGATACAATAGTGGGATTTGGTTGCCACTCTTATGGCGCGTTTTCGCTGAAAGAGGCACGAAATTCCTCGCATTCATACTCCAGCTACGCTAACCGCTAAGTCACACCTGGCCAAAGAAGAAATAAATAAATACATCTTTAGTTAGTAAGGTAATTAGTGTTCAAAGTATATCATTTTTAAACAGAATACATTTAACTTAATAATTCCATTCATTTTGCAGTGAAATAAGTGTGACGTAAGCACCAAGTAACAGTTGTAGAAGAAAATGATGAAAAACAGTCACCTTTGTAAAATGGTTAACCCTGTATATTATCAGTTACGACGGGCTACCATCTTTAATGTATTATATATAACTATTGTTGAAGTGACCTAGTGTAAAAACAAACTGATGAATGGGCGCGAATTTAATGATAAAAGAGTGACTTTTATTATTATTTGTTGTTTTTGTTCCTAAACAACTATGATGTAAGATAAGCATTTTTAATTTTTATTATTACGAAGTAGATATTTCAGGAAATTTTACTCTATTGATTTCAAACAGTGAGGAAATATAGACAGTTGACTACACCGTAAAGGAAACAATTCAGGTTAACTGACTTTTTATAACGCGTTATTGTTTTATGATGAGTGGCTTATGGTAAGACGTCCCCAGATTATCTTGGCTGGGCCGTTTTACCCTATATCACTGATGTATATTTCTGTCATAGGCTTTGACTGCAGTATATTTCTTTGCCACACACTATTGCCCACGTTCTTCTAAGCCTCTAAGGCATTGTTCTAGATAACACGCAATTTGCGCATGGCACTCAGCCTTCCCGATCCCTACCGGAAACATTTAAATGATGTTTTGAGTAATTAAATGCAGTATTTATTTTATATTCCAAATGTTATGAGTTAAATGGGTCTATTTTATCCAGTATTGGGAGGAGGGTCCGTTTTATCCAACCTTATAGGTAATACGGTCCCCAACCACATGAAGTGCATTTTATCAATATATATAGAAGGTCTTTGTCTAATTTTGGTTTTACCTAGAAGTGGCATTTGTAACAAAACAGGAATCGTATTAAAACGTTTTGCTTTTTTTCACGATATTCATCTTAATTAATCAAAGCCGCATTCAAAATTAAAGTCGCTGTCTTATCTGCCTGCTAATATTAGAAATGTATATATTCTAAATACGTAATCGTTAATTAAACATTAAGATGTAAACAGCACAGATGAAACTTACTATAACATGTTAGACAGCGAGATTTAATTTTTTTTAAAGCAGAAATTTGGTGGCTTTACGTGCCATCCTCCAAAAAATCCTTCCCATGTAGGAATTTTGTTTTTATGTGAATGCTATTAGAATAACACTTTCGAAAAATGAGAAGGCGCAAAATTTGAATGATAAATAGTATGTTACAGAAAATTTTCTAATCTAACATAAATTGAAGTATATTTTTTATTATTTTCTAAAAATTGTTTGTTTACAAATCCGCAGTGTTCACTTTTTAGTGTGGTAATTTTGTAGACTTACCGATGTCCCACCGGGGGACTTTTCTGAAGATTCATAGATGATTTGCAGCTCTTGATAATCACCAATAAACAAAATGCACTCATAAGTTTTCAATACTGTTTTGTTTTTTAATTATATTGTTGAATGACTACGATAAAATATCAATTTATATATAAACTAGTAATCCTAAGCCACTGCGTTTCGGTTTGCATATTTCTTTTTCACTCTCGAATTTAATGAGATTTGGAATGATTCTAGATCATTTGCATTTATATTGATTTATGTACTTCAATGAAGACATATTCAAAATGACAAATAAAGTTAGGGGCGGTATCAATTTTTGATATGAAATTAAGTAGAGCTATTTAGTATGTTATCCATAAGTTAATTAGAATAAATATATTGCACTAGTTTTAACAGTTAATGTGTTGTTTTTAACATAAATTGACACTTATCAGTGTTAAATAAAGTAAACCACTGCTTGAATTTAATCACACAATTAGTTTATTCTAACCAGTCTCGCTTCAATTCTTCTTACTCTGATTTGCGTTATAAAACTTATAAAGAATATTAGATCACTTCAATGTTGTTGCAGCATAAAAACTGACAACTTCTCAGTTTGAAAGTGGGTTTTTGTGTTAAAAACTATGTTTACATCCTGTAAAAACTATTCAACTAATCGGTGACATTTTCATCTTTGTTTCTAAATTTATAATTTATTCCGTATTTCCAAACTACATTGTGACTTTTTATCTTCCTTGATATTCAACTATGATTTACTTTTCATCAAACTATAGTTGATGAATTTTTAACTCTTCCTCAATAACCAATCACTATCTCATTACCTCCAAATCTTCTTTTGTGATTCTGTATAGCTGTAGTCAAAGCAGCATTTACTTAAATTCTTCATAATAGCTTTATATTCGATGATAAACTTAGTTTATCAGACTTTACTTAGTTACGTCAGATTTAGTACAGTATATTATATGCCTGTGTGTGTGTGTCTTCCTCTAGGTTTAAATGCAACTTTTGTTTATTAAATGCTACTTAGTGACTCTTTTTAGTTTCGTCATGTTTGTTATGTTTCTCTTCAAAAAGAAAAATGTTTTATGTAGATCTACAGAAAATTTTAAATAATTGTATATTACTAGTAGTATTTTGAATATCAGTAAATTGGATGAGTAAATTTTAAAGAACAGGAACACTATAACTGAACTTGCAGGACAACTATGAATTTGGTAGTGATCACAGCTTCATACTTATCAAACCATTTGGTAAAATTTTCCAGATTATTATGTTATTCATGTACAAATCGGTTTTCACACCATTCCTTGAAAAAATATTGCCATTGGCTGTGTATCGACTTACTTTAACCTTCCGTAACATGGAAAATGCTCGTGACAATATATTTTCTCTCCCTCCCATCGATTTCGATGTCGACTGTGGTTTAAACGTAACAGTCTGGAGAGGGTGCGTAATTCTTTGAAGTTGTTTCAAATAAATTCTGTGAAGTTAAAGTCGTTTCATGAGATACCATAACTAATCTTAATAACACTTTCGGGAAAGAAAAAAGTGCATTCTTATTTTCCACTTTGCGAAAATCCATTGTAGAACAGGCAACATTGTTTTTTTTTCTTTAATCAGTTAAACCTAAATTGTGAACATTCGACTCTCGAAATTCTTTCGGAATATGTCGATATCCTAAAAGCTTGACATTCTTGAAAGAAATTTTACCATTTATTTTCTCTAAGGATGTTTTAAATATTTTATAAAATTGTTTCATCGTTACTATAGTCTGGCAATAGAAATATAACTATTCACTTTCACGTAAATATCTTGGAATGAACATACATGAACCTGCTAAGATACTTATCATTTTTATGTGATAATCACTTTTGAGAAAGGTTTGTAAGAATAAATATTTATTTTCAAGCTTTTTTGTGCATCATTTCTATTAATTTTGTTATTATCTTATGCCCCCCAGTGGTCCAACAATAAGTCTGTCGACTTAAAACGTTAAAACTCGGACTTCAATATTCGTGGTGGGCACAGAACAGATAGCCCATTTTGTAGCTTTTTGAGTAACAACAATCATTATTTTATTTTAACAGTATATTATTATTATCAACAATATACTCGCTTTTTGCCCCAGTTGGTATTATTATGTTAATAGTTCCCGGAATAAAAAACAATACTCGCTTTATTTGACGTAATATTACGTATTAGGTATTATGCATACTCACTTCATATCACATGCTGATCCAGAAGCTGAGATGTCATTGCAGTTCCACACGACAACAACGTCCGCTATGAACATTACGACAGTTCTCAGAGGAACAATCACCATGGTAAGTTAGAAACCATCCAGATATCTCACCTGAATTTACCCACACCTATCCAAATCTATAATGTGTACATGAAAGGCAACTCAACCATCATGCTGAAGATTGGAGGTTCCTGCCTGCCCTTTCTACAACATTTTTATGTATCTAGTGATGGGAGACTTTAATGTCAGACACTCTACTTAGGATACAGGTGAAAACACAACAATGGCAAAGGTTTAGATTCTGTTCTTCACATATGGCCAACGACCTTATACTGCTAAACTCGGGTAAGCTAACAAGAATGGCCGAAACTCTAAGTGACAGAGACTTCTGTATAGACATTGTTTTTGTTAACTCCACATTGAGTGTCATCTCTACGTGGCATAGAAAGCATGGCGTCTGAAGTGATCATCTCAGGTACGAGTTGTGCGTAAAAACTGGAAAAGAAAGTGGTAGAAAGCAACCCAGAATTCCTTACAAGGATAGCAAGCTTTCTGGCAACGCTAGTATTCTCAAGCAACTCTTCACCATCGAGCGGAGACAATGCAATAACTTCTGCAAAATAAAATGTATGTATTGATGGAACAGTTATACTAATAAACTCAGAAAACATGCAGTTAACTCCAGACTGAGTTGATGCGGAAAAACAAAAATTGCACAGAATAGAGCCTATGCTTTCTACACACAATATCCTTCAAAAGCAAGAGACGAAATGCGAGTAACTTGGTAGCAAGACACTTCCACAGGCTTTTAGCTAGCACAGTCACCAAAAACATGGTGATGTCAGTCATTTACGATGATGACAGTACCTAATTTCATGCAAATAAATATAAAGGCAAGGGTTTTTATGTGCAGATACACTAACCAATGTTACCATGCTGACATATAAGAATGACTCAAACTATATCAGTCCCTATCCAAGCTAAAACTAAATGTAGATATAGGAACCATCTCTAGCTTTAACGATATACACAGAGCTATAAATACATTTAAAGGTGAAGCTCCGGGTTTGGATGGTGTAAGCATCTTTATCTCTAAGAAGCTTAAAGAAGTTAACCTGTTGAAGTTAGTGTCAGAGTATCAAAGTTGCCGGGCAATAGTTAGCATTTCTGATATATGGACCGTGTCCTGTATCAAATCTTTACCTAAACCCATGAAGAATCATTCTCATCTTGGCCTTCTATTGCAAGCATTAGGAAAATATGGTGGACAAAATGCTTTCTTTAAATTTATTACTTAAATAGGTCTGAATTGCATAAAAAATGTTTCTGTGAAATATATTTTGGTACGTTATAAATGGATACGTTACCTAACAGTAACATTATTAAATTGAAGAACCAACAAAAATAATTCCATTAATTATTTAGACTGTTACATAGGAAGTAAAAGCATTCAACTATATAAATGAAGTATTTGTATGTATATTAAGCACAAAAGATAGATTTGTTACCTGTACGTTAGAATGTGCAATAGAAGGTTAAAGGCCATCGAATCATCATTATTCAGTACATCATTAGCAAGATCCCAGATAAGACTGTAGCTAGAAGGCTCACCTATCGAATTAAACCCTGCTACTGTCATCAATAGCTGGTTATTGTGGTGAAAGAGAAACTTGAACTAATGGTGCTGAATTTGCAGCAGATACAAGGGAATGCTTTGAAGCTGATCAAAACAACCTTGACAGTAGCTTTAGATACAGGTGTTTACAAGAGAGTCTACAATGCTGAAAAATACTCAGAATAGACATCAGTGTAAAACGTATAAGATGAGTTGTAGCTGCACTAACTACCAGTAAATACAACATGAAGTATAAAAGCTGGCAATTGATGGACCACCATCAGTACTGGTCTACCTCAAAAATCACCATTCTAGACAATTCTCTTCAACATCTATATTATGAATCTAGTCTATCTTAATAGTAAAACAAGATAACCTGTGCTAATCTTGACTATAACGTGCTGGTGTAAAGTAGAGGCTCTATCCAATCTGAAATCGAAAACAAGATGCAAAAACCGAAAGCAAGATTCAGCCATCCATTAGCAGTGTGAGAAAATAGTGCAATGACACAGGAATGCTAAACAATCCTATCAAATAACAATCATATTCTGCACGTTGAATAAGATATATCTTGATGAGGATAAACCACCACCATCCTTCGTGGGCTCTAGTATCTCTCTGAAAGAAACACTGAAACACAGACAACTTAACCTCACCAGCCACATTAATAATATGATGACCACAACTATGAAAGGTATCGATGAACTGAATGTTGCAGAGGAAACAGCTGAAGAATGTCACTTATTTATGTTTACCAAAGTATTAGCCATTCATTCTTAAATTATTCACTAGTGATGATCAGAATAAGTCCTACAAAGCTAGATAAGACTGAGAATATACAAACCTTGTTTAAGACTATTCGTGGTTGTATTTCACCCACCTTCAGCAAGACCATATTCACTTCATAAGCCTCAGAAGCATGGAAGACCATTACCATTGCTTATAAGCAAAATTCTTCACTATGATCTTGCAGTGTAAAGATCATACAATTCATCATTGAGCCAGAGTCCTTTCTGGTTGGGAAATTCCAGCTTTACAATGACCCTACAGAAAACGACCAAGCATGGTATTGTCTAGAAGGTGTCTCAAGAAAAGTCCTTGGTAAACAGGTTCTAAATATCTAAATTATTGGTCACCACCAGATCTCAAACATCGTTTTGTGGAATAAACATACAGTACTACTGGGATTTATGTAAACCTGCTTAGGGGAAAATGTAGATATTGGGCATATGGTGATGCAGAAAAAGCCTCTCAGTACCTATTTGAATACCTTGATGGATAGTTTCTGTTATCATAGCCAAATATGGTTTCTAAAAACAGACAGCAAGAGAGATTGCTGGCATTCACCATCTCATGGAGAAACAACGTTCTTATTAAGGATGGTGGGACATTCAAGCTACACACGAGCAGTACAAGAATGGAGTTAGAAGTCATAAAGCAAGCTCTTCTCTGGGTTGCTGAAAGAGATGAACTGCAAATATACAGTTTCACTGACATAATATTTGTGACTGACTCCCAGATGAATCATAAAAAACAAACCAACTGCACAGTAAGGCAATCATCTGGATGTAAATGCCAGGCCATGCAGAAATAAAGTTAAACCAGGAAGCTTACAAGCTCACAAGAGAAGCCTCTATATTAAATCCATCACAACTCTTCTGGCTGGATATCGACCTCTCATACACTACTAAGACTAAAGTGTAAACCATAGAAAGTTTTTACTGGAATTCAGAAAGAATGAGACTGCTGGAAACAAAGCACCATTTTGTGAAAATAGTAAAATCAAAAGATTACAAATCTATAGGAGAGCATACAACCAGAATGTCACTGGTAACAGCAATAAATGAACTTTCTTCTACCTCCTGCGAGGCAGCCAGCCTTCACATAAGGGATCAGCATTGAAAGCCCTCAATTCAACTTCTGTATACTTGCTGTATTTGACTTAAAATGACCTACTTAGTCATTATTAATTGTTCCTTTAATAATAGCAGCGATAGTCTTTTTATTTCAACAGAGTCTACAATAAAAATAGCAATACCATGGTAATTACGTTATTTGATATTATACCACCAGTTTCTAAAATACAAATATTTTGTTTTTGTTTTATTTAATATTATACCACTTAGTTAGTATTAGTATTATGTAAACAGCTCTTATGGTACAAACAATTCCTTCATTGTTTGGCACAATGACACCTGATTGAAATTATTATAAGTTAACAATAATATTCGTGCAGACAATTTCCAAAATATATGTGCTATCCCATCTCTACTACTGAAAATGTTGCACAAAGTTTTCCAGTAAAGAGAATCGAAAATCTGTAACAAACGTAAAGTTTTACAATAAGGAAGAATATTTTCAAAACAGGCATGACGTTTCGATCACTGATGTGATCATTCTCAAGTACACAAGTTTTAACAGTAAAGAAGGTTTTAGTATTTGAATCAATATTCAACAATCTAATAACACACTTAAATTCTATAATCAATAGTGGTTGCTTATGCATATCAATCCACTTGAATTGACAGATTATCTATTTCTTTATGAACAGGAAAAACAAACAAAAAATGAACAAATGTGGAAATGTTGAGTGAAATATTTGCATAAGATTAGGAATGTTTGGGAAAATAATGATAAAAAATATATAGAGATGTACCTGGGTATTTGTTAATTGTGGGATTGTTTATTTATTACTAAGGCATCTCTGATTTTTCTTCTGTTAATTTCAGGTTCTGATTTTAGTATGGCGGCATTCTGTTGAGAAAAACTGTAATTGCTTTTGTTCATTTGTTCATGAAATTGTGAAGGGGGTTTGAGGGTTATTTTAACCTAATATTCAAGTTATGTAAAAGGCTTAGCAATTGTTACACTTTACTTTGTAAATATGTCCTGGGTTAGTGGGTTGGTTATTTAATTTTCTTAACACGTGTTTTCATTCCAGGGGTCAAAATGAATCTAGTCGTTATGTTGAAGTTATATTATATTTATGTGCTAGTCGTTATGTTGAAGTTATATTATATTTATTGGCTAGTCGTTATGTTGAAGTTATATTATATTTATTGGCTAGTCGTTATGTTGAAGTTATATTATATTTATGTGCTAGTCGTTATGTTGAAGTTATATTATATTTATGTGCTAGTCGTTATGTTGAAGTTATATTATATTTATGTGCTAGTCGTTATGTTGAAGTTATATTATATTTATCTGCTAGTCGTTATGTTGAAGTTATATTATATTTATGTACTAGTCGTTATGTTAAGTTATATTATACTTATGTGCAAATGGTTAGGTTTTCTTTGTTTTTTGGTGTGTTTTTGAGTTTGTTTGTTTATTAAACGTATTTTGTCTGTGTTTGTTTTTTAATTCGTTAATAGTTTGTGTAACTATTGTAATAGGGAAAAGGTTTATGTTAATAAAGCATTGAGATTGTTTGTTATGGATTTTGCTCAAAGCTACACGAGGGCAATCTGCGCTAGCCTAACTTAGCAGTGTAAGACTAGAGGGAAGGCAGCTAGTCATCACCACCCACCACCAACTCTTGGGCTACTCTTTTACTAACGAATAGTTGGGTTGACCGTCACATCATAACGCCCCCATGGCTGAAAGGGCGAGCATATTTGTTGTGACGGGGATTCGAACTCGCGACCCTCAGATTGCGAGTCGAGCGCCCTAACCACCTGGCCATGCCGAACACAGCATTGAGATAAGTCAACTTATTTTTCTGTGGTGCATAAAGAGTATGCTAAATTTAGGAGGCTTTTCAGAGTGCCTATCTTCTGGTGGATTACGTAATTAGAAAGCCAATTTATGTAATTTTCGCTGTACGTGTTTTTTCTATGAATTTTAGTGGTGAAGCTTTGGGGTGTTCGTGTGTTTTCAGCGTTTAAAAGATTTGTCGTGCAGATATTCTCATTTCCAACTGTGAATTATATGTCTTTGTGTAGGTTGTTTATGTGTTGAGGGAATTATGTTTGTTCATTTAGAGAACTAAAGCCGCAAACAAGTTCCAAAAAATTAAACAATAAGAATCCTACAAAACAAAATTTGACATAAGCAGAAAGAACACATCTTGAAAGAGATATTTCAATGAAATTTCGTTGGCTCAAGAAACTTTTCTTGATTTTCTTTTGCTTTAGTATTTTATTGAAAATAAAATTATGTTTGTTGTTGATTATTTTTGAAGCTTCGTTCCCAGTTTTAATTTTTAATATTATGTTTTCCTTTTTTCAGATTAAAATTGGACAATGGCATTAAACCTGACAGCTTTCACTTATTGGACAGGATCATCAATTGACAACCAAATGACTAAAGCAGGTCCGGACAATGACGATCTGGTCAGTTGGAATGGTGTGTCCAGACTCATCTTTTTTCAGCCATTGCAACTGGAGGTAGTATGGGCAGTATTTTTGTTATCAGTGCAGTTACTGTTGTAGAACCACTGCAAGTGAGAGGAAATATTTACTTAGTTAACTTGGCCCTTGCTAATTTACTGGTTACTGCCCTTGTAATGCCTGCATCGTGTATCGCCATCTTAGCATCAATTCCAAATGATACTGGAATCTGTAATTTCCAGTGGCTGACCACAATTGTCTGTTTTTTTGTTTCAGTTCTTTCTTTCATGTTTATGGCTGTGGAAAGTTTTCTTGGACTGGGAAGCACTGTTAATTATGAGCTCTGTTGTACGAAAAACAAAATTGTTTTTCTGGTGACTGTCATCTGGACAACATCTATTGGTTTTGTTGTGGCTCAGCAGACTGTGGAATTTGGGCCTTCTTTTTGTGAACCCTCCGCTCCTGTGTGGATTCCTTACCACGCAACTGCTGGTTCCTTATTTGTCTTCTTACCTATTCTGATTACTATATGGTATTTCACTAGATCCCTCTTTAAGTTGAATAGTTTCAAGCTTCAGGTGGAGATTTTGGAAGATCCAACAGCTTATGTCCTGACAGATGAATATCTGTTGAAGAGTAACATTGCAGTATTCGTTTTGATGCTTATAATGTGGATGCCGTGTGTAACATTTGCAGCCATCAGCATAATTTATCCAGTAGCTCCGCATCTTTTAGATGGCTCCTGGTGGGCAGCCCTCAGCAACTCTTGTATTTACAGTTACCTCTACTAACCGAGATTTCCGGGAAGCCTTCAACAAACTCTTCCATTATTGTTGTTGTAAAAGTCACGTTAGCTTCTCTCGCAGACAGCGACCTGATTCTACACGTATTGGGAGTGACAAAATAGGTCTTCGAGTCCACATCATTCCTGGTCTGAACATCTATGCACAGAGGAAAGAGACATCGAAGGACACCGGTCGGAATTACTACTCTAAAGGTGGAAAAGGCATCAGTGATTTGTGAAAATTTTATTTTCATGTTTTAAATTCTTATAGGTTTAATCGCATCATGCTGTTATTTGACGTTTATTGTATGTCTGAAATTGTTCCACCCTACTACTGCGGACCCAGCCTAAGGGAGACCAGTAAGTGACCTTACTGTAGCTGCTTGCGTAAAAGTACTGATATTTTAATTGACACAAATATCTCTCTATTTCTATATTTCTATCTCTCTATTTATCAATCAATATACATACACAGATATGTATATATTTATATTAAGCGCAATTATTAAGTATATATCGATGTGCTTATAACTAAAATAATATATAGGATTCTTTTGGAGACAGCTTGAGTGGGTAATGAAAAAAACTTTATTATAAATGTACCACGTTTCAACAAGATTGTGTCAAGATTACCGTCAAGCTGTCTCCAAACGGTATTTACTAAATAGTGGGTTCCTCGTCATCAAATGTAAGATTCTTTGTTCCTTTTCATTTTAGGCCCTAAAGCAAATCTGTACCCATGACAACTTATTTGTTTTATATGTATCCACTAGAAACTATGTTATTTTATTGGTGTGTATGCAGCCACTAGAAACTGGGTTATTTCATTCGGGTTTACGTAGCCATTAGAAACTGGGGTATTTTATTATATTGGTGTACTGAAAAAACTGTGTCATGGTTATGTAAAATCAAAATATTTAAACCTGTTTTTTATTTGTCACACCTTTTAGATGTTGCTTAATCTAAAGTTATTGTTCAAGAACGTTTTATATATTTTCCTTGTTGTTGATGTAACATAACTGAAGAGATAACGTGTAGTTTTCTCGAAGATGACATTGTCCTTAAGGCCTGATAAACCAACAACAATGATGTTGACTTTACTGTTATCTTTAACAAATACAATTAATGTTTTGATAAAACAGTGTGTTACATACATTGTTTCACATTGTAAAATTGTATGTTTCCAGAAATGGTTCCACAACCTGTGATAGCTTTTAACTTCGCGTTGTTGATAACATAAACAATCCCACAGATCTATAATTACGCTACATCTTATTTTTTTGAATAAGCATAGAGTAAGCTTTTTATTTTAACCAGCCTTATTGAAGGCTGTACTATGTATCAACAGAATGGCTTATACACATTTTTCAGCCATGATTATTTATGAATTTAGTCTGATCTTGGAATTGTTCGTAAAAATAGTGCCTACTTCAACCAGATATATTTAGTATTTTAGACAACATCTTACTCTAATGAGCACATTTGTTCTGAGATTAAATGAAAATCCTTGCAAATCATTTCACGATAGAGAACCATTTCGTAAAATGGACGTTTTTTCATAATGTGAATGCAGCACGTAAAGAAGGTTTATGACATAAAATACTTAGTCAGTTAAGTGTAGCCAATTAAAAAAAGAAAATAAATTATAATATAAAAGAACATTTAGTCAACAGTCCTCTCTCTTCGTTGGCCTGAACCTGAGAATGTTATTGTTTTTATGTTAAATCAGAAAATAGTAATAAATTGTGATCCTAATTTCAATATATTTTCCGCTACAAAAAATTACAGTGAACCAAAATGTGATAAATCATTACTATCGTAAATGTTACGTTTATATAACTACAAATTACATTTGTTTTGCCAATATGAACATAAGATACTTAATATTACAGTATTTATGCATTATTTGTTAAATATAACCAATCTCCTCCAAGAAATATTGCTAGAGTAAGTCCACATTTAGTAAATATATATACCAACTGACACCTCCTTGACCGAGTATGTAAGCCTTTACTAACTATTTAAAACACATCAGTAGACGGCGTAACACCGATATTAAATACTTTTTGTTTTGTTTTTGTTGTCGTAAAGCGCAAAGCTACAAAATGGACTATCTATGTTTTGTCCACTGTGGGTACTGATACCCGACTTTTAGTGTTATAAGCCCTCGGACTTACCGCTGAACCACCGTGGAGCATCAAAGGCTGGTGTGAATCTGGACGAGTCAGTTTTTGTTGAATTATTACAAGAAGTTTCTCGAGGGCTACCTGAGCTAGTCATTTTTAATTCTGAAGTGATGGACTAGAGGGAAGGTAGCTAGTCAACACCATCTACAGCCAACTGCTGGGCTACTCTTTACCAACAAATAGTGGAATTCACCGTCACGTCATAATGCCCCAAGGCTGAAAGGGCGAGCATGTTTGGCGATGGGTTTCGATCCCGCGACCTACAAGTTACGAGTTGAGTGCCCCAGCCATCAAGCTAACGAAAATACTTCTTGAAGATAGCTTTTATATGCGGAAACATCTGTTAGCTGAGTTCTTGCACAGATCTTAAAATATAACGTTGATAAACGGAAACATCGGCACATGTAGCCCGGCATGGCCAGGTGGTTAGGGCACTCGACTCGCAATCTGCGGGTCGAGGGTTCGAATCCCCGTCACATCAAACATGCTCGCCCTTTCAGTCGTGGGGGCGTTATCATGTGACGGTCAATCCCACTATTCGTTGGTAAAAAAGTAGCCCAAGAGTTGGCAGTGGATGGTGATGACTAGCTGCCTTCCCTCTAGTCTTACACTGCTAAATTAAGGACGGCTAACCCTCGTGTAGCTTTGCGCGAAAATCAAAACAAACAATCGGCACATGTAGATATGTAGATCTTGAAAGTCGAGTTGTTCAAAACTTGAAAATAGCGTCGATAACTGGATCAATTGTTGGTTGAAATGTTGCAAAAGAAATATCTGCTGAAGCTTTTCGCCAGACACTAATCATAACAGAACCGTCTGGAAAATGATCTATACGAAATAGTACAGCTTGTAAAATGAGTCAGAACAACGTAGGCCGGTAAGGCAATCACTGATTGGCATGTCCTTAAGCCAATCAGGAAATGTCACAGACCTACTGAAGGATGTGTAGATTGTATAGTAATTCTTTTTGGCGACAAAGGACAGGTTTATGTGTTTTAATAAAGGTGGCTTCCAAAATATAGAGATGAAAGGTCGACCGACCATTTGCAATAATTTTAAACCTGCTATCCGTGTAGTTGTCAGCACAAGTCGGGTTCACTAGTAAGTGCTGGCCAATCGCTGATTCACATTTTGGTGGTAGAACTTTTGTTTTACAGGAGCAACATGGTAAATTATATTCTTTCACACTCTTATTTCTTATGGATGTGGGTACATATTGTTTAATTCTATCCTGCAATCTTTGTGAAGTGCGACCTACGTACCGACATTCGCAGTGACACCAGAATTCATAAATAACCATACTTTTCTGTGTGGTAGGTATCACATCTTTGTTGTGTTGCAGGCAACAACTTATATGTGGAATAAGCACAG
>NW_013671946.1:1232-14779 GCF_000517525.1 Limulus polyphemus | reverse complement strand
GTTTTTAACAACTCGACTTTCAAGATCTATATGTGCCGATGTTTCCATTTATCAACGTTATATTTAAGATTTGTGCAATAACTCAGTTAACAGATGTTTCCGCATATCAAAGCTATCTTCAAGTTTTGTACACCAAGAAAAGACTTCTGTAGGATTTCGAAACGCCAGACTTCATATATTTAAATTTTTTATCTGGCGTGTCTGATAATTTTAGCTGAATGCATTTTCACCAGCTATTTAAATTTTACCTAACTGTGTTATTAATTCTAAATTAAGTATGAATATATTTGGAACTTGTATGTATGTTTTTCAAACATTTGTTGTAGAAACTGATAAAAAAAAAGAAATCTTTGTAAAGTATAAGAGAAAAACGTAACAAAATGGAAGAGAAAACGCTTAAAGGACAGAGATTATATATATGGTGAAAAGATAGAAAAGTTGAGTAGAACAAAATTACAACATTATTGGGTAAACAACCAATATTTGCAATTCACTCATAATGATACCCTTTACTAGCAACTATAAGTTGTGAATTAGCAATTCTTAATGCTGTTATAAACAGAAACAATGATTTACCATTTAAATTTGTCGTTTCCAAGCTTGCAGATAACGAGTACAAACTCTCTATTTTGTTATTCTCAAATTATAAATATATATATATATTTATACAATTTGTTCCATTAATTGTTTTCTTGCTAATAAAGTGTTAAATTAGAAATTGACACATTAGATGGCAAGGCTAACATTGACACGTGGGTTTTATAAGTTTGAAGTTAGTTTTATAAATGAAAAATAACTTGCTTACAATCTTAGGGTTCGAATCTCCTCATCGAACATACTCGCCCTTTCAGCTTCAAGTCCTTTATAATATGACAGTCAGTCCCACTTTTCGTTGGCACAAAGTAGCCCAAGATCTGACTGTGAAAAGTGTTGACTAGCTGTCTTTCCTTTAGTCAATCACTTCAAAATTAGGGACTACTAGCGCAGATAGCCTTCGAGTAGTCTTGCATAAAATTCAACAAATAAATAACAACAACGATGAATGTGACTGCAGTTTTATTATGTTTTCAGTTATAATATCAGTAGAGAACAAAACTATAATTATTGGTGACTATGTGGATATACATATTCAATGTGGTCATTTATTATTATTCTGTTTTATATGAGAGAAGTAATTTGCTTCTGTAATCATTTGGTATTAAAGTTGGTATGTTTTTGTTTATCGTTATTCGATAGTACTTGCTTACATTATGAATTTAAAAATTATATGTTTCGAATGATATTTAAATTACGGAACAATTTTTCTGAAATAAGAAAACTGTGTTTATCTGCAAATCATTTTAAAATGGTGTTATTTTATTCCAAGTAGTTGTACGTTTTTCATATGCTCAAGATCATACCCTCATTAGTTATCCCATTATTCGATCTGAAAAGAGTGAGCTATGGCTGCTGTTGACTAGCTGCCTTTCCTCATGTCAATCTTCAAAAAGAAAATAGTGCAGTCTTAGATGATTACTTGTATGAAACTGAAAAATAAAATTATCTGTGTATGGAAGTATAAATTTGTTATTAAAATCATCAACAATTTTATTTTCTAAACAAGTGAAATCTGTTGCGTTGTAGTGGGACGACAACAGAATTAGAACACGTCGTTATCAACAAAAATGTATAATTATTTAATGAGACGGTTTTCATGGCCAGGTGGTTAGGGCGCTCGACTCGCAATCTGAGGGTCGCGAGTTCGAATCACCGTCACAACAAATATGCTCGCCCTTTCAACCGTCCGGGCGTTATAATGTGACATTCAATCCCACTATTCGATGGTAAAAGAGTAGCCCAAGAGTTGGTGGTAGATGGTGATGACTAGCTGCCTTCCCTCTAGTCTTACACTGCTAAATTAAGGACGGCCAGCGCCGTGTAGCTTTGCGGGAAGTTCATAACAAACCATTAGAAATAGAGAAAGAAAAAAAATAGCCCTTGCATGATTTAATATGGGATATTTTACGTAAGTAGTTATTTGAAATGTAGCAAATTATAGTACGTTTTTATAATTTTCTATATTTGGCAAAGTTACTAGGATTACCTGCCGCCGTACCTACTTTTGGTTTGGTTTGTTTTGATTTTCGCGCAAAGCTATTCCATGACCATCTGCTCTAGCCATTCAAAATTTAGTAGTTATAGACTAGAGCGAAGCCAGCTAGTCACCAACCCTCTAATATCCACGCTAAAGGATTGACTGTCATTCTTATAATGCACTCATAGCTTAATATGTAGGAATATTTTATAGTATAGTTCAAATTTGAACCCGACTCCGAAATTCAGAGCTCTACGCAAAGGCGGATTAAGGGTCAGACGGGCCGAGAGCTAAAAGTTTTCTAATGGGCCTATTAAAATCACGACTAAAGACTGAACTAAGATAAACATCAACAACTAAACATCAAGATGTGTTTTACTTTTGGAGACAATGGGAAAATGACATACACAGACTTGCAAAACTCATCTATCATATTAGATGTATTTGAATCGGAGAAGTGATGTTCTAACAGACAAAATTTCAATTTAGACAACAAAACATATGACAGAAAGAATCTACATTTACCCAAACCAAACAACTCATGCATTTACGCGCACGCAAATAAACAAACACACACACGTTTATATCATGTCATCTGTACTTGGTTAAGCTACTGTTTTCTTAGCTCTTTTTGTAGAAAAGGTATTTAAGATCTGTTTGGTGTCAAGTGATTCTCACAAGTCATTTTCTATACATAAAAGATCCAGTGCGTTTATCCTGTCTTGGCACATTGTTGATTGAAATGTGTTCTTTATCCTTTTTATTGTCGAAAATGATATTTCTCCCGATTAATTGCTTGATATGAGGCACAGACACATCCTTAAGATTATCAGGTGATTTGGGAAAGTTTGTTTCATAGATTGCTCGCATATCGTTCTCAGCATACTTTGTTCCTTGGATTCTGACGGCTTTCAACGAAATCTGTCTTGTAGGGGTGGTAAATTGAACAATTTCTTCTTTTGTGAAATTATTCAAGTCAGTAGGATAAGTAGTAATCAGCTTTTGGTGGCATTGCGGAGGTACTGTATAGGCATGGACTTTATCTTTTGTACAAAGTTTGAACTAACATTTTCATATGCCACTATTCTATCGTCTAGTGCAAGAGTCACTGTCGATTACTGTTAAGAAAGTTGTGAACTTTATCTTAAGTAAATGGTAAAAAATCACTGTCCTTAGCATTCCCTTCGTCCCATCGTGTATTTCTCTTCCTTTTTCTTGATCTTTCGACTTTATATGTCTCACATCCTGACAGTTGATTACCCTTTTCTCCATATTCGGGAAATGAATCTTGTAATTCCTGCAAGAATGTCTTGAGAGATTTTAAGATATGAGAAGTTGTACTGACATCCATTTAGGAGTTTTGTTACGAACAACTTGTCTTGTGAAAGCTCTCTTGAATAACGTTTCATAAATCCATCACTATACCTGTTTCTAGTTGTTTCAATTATAGTATATGGATTTTTGGCTCTAAGTACATTTGAGGCTTTTCAGAGTCATCGTCTGTAATAGAAGCGAGGATTTATGTTATGGCTTTGTACCTCAATTTGAAGGCTCGCATTGCTTCTGAATGGGAGCTCCATCTTGTGTATGATAACCTCTTTATCATTGAGTATCCTGGTTTTCAAGTACATCATGTACATATTTTCACAGGCAGGTTGAAGCTGAGAAATATACATAAAGCTTCTGCACAAAAGCAAAGAATAAACAAGATTCAGTACAGCAGTCCACAACACACTGTCCAACCAAACTGAGCAAATGAGCACAGCAGGAAACATTGTCTGCTAGAGATTTCTTCTCTTTGATCGAGGCTTGCATGCCACCATTTTTGCACTCATATTGAATGCATTGTCGTAAGACTGCCCACGGCAATCTTGAATTTTTATATCATTCTTTTCAAGGAAATTAAAGAGAAATGAAAAGTCTAACAAGTTCTGCTCCTTTGTGATTGCATATTTGTAAGAATGTGGCAAATCTCTTTACAGAACCATCATCTAGAACGTAACTAAATATTATTGACAGCCGATCCATATATATTTAAAGTAGACTCAACAGACACTGAGTAATAATTGATTTCCTGGATAATAGTGGCGAAAACTTCTTTGTGTAGGATTTCTATGAATTCGTCACAAACAGTTGAGGATAAGTATAACTCATGACCTTTTCCCTTATTTACGCGTTTTTGAATGTGTTCAGCAAGAAATGTATAATACTCAGCCAATAGCTTCAGTATTTCTAAGTGTTTGCCATTATGCACTGAACCAACTACTTCATCACTTTCTGACTGAGGAAAAGGGCTTGATTTGATACAATAAGGTTGACATTCACCAGCATCAAGAAATTTAGTGTATACATTGTTGTTTACATTGTCTTGTTTGACAAGGGTTTCGGCACTAGAGGGCGAAGCCCATAAATCACTTAGCTTCCTAGATTGAGAGCGTGTGTGTGTATGTGAGGTGTCAGAACGAACTACCTAATTGTTTCATAATAAATTATTGCATATCATTTTCTGTATGTTACGTATTACAATTTATCCCAGACAAGCCTCCAATTTATTATGTAACGTATTATAATTTGGAATAGCCTGAGACTGAGTAAAATTATATTTTAAATTTAGAAATTAAAGAAATGTCGAATGTATCCAATTTATGACACAGTTTTTTAATATAAATATATTTTAGTATATAAACAATAACACAATTTACAATAACGGTTATTACAAATAATGATCTATGTGCAAAAGTTTTACAAACTTACACACAATATTTAGTCCTCTATGTGGTCTGGAAAGTTATAGTTTTTGAGGATTATAGTACACCAACTATAGTGAACCAATAGCGCAGCAGAGATAACCAATTGTATAGTTTTGTGCTTAACAGCAAAACAAATAAACAAAAAATATATGACCATAATTCTGGAAAACAAAGATGGACGAGTTATAAAGCCGAAACATTATAAGGTAAAAAAGTTTTAACTTCTGTTTAACAATGGTACAGATAGAGCTTACTTGGGTTTGACATGTCGCGTTGGTTATATTTATAGGCGTGAAATTTCAGCTTACACAACAATACAGACGATACACCAGTGTCTATGTACAAACATGTATTGTTGATTCTTACCCTAGAGAATTTTCTACAATTTTAGTGAACAGGTGGGAATTTCACAATACAGATTTAACAGTATTAGTTATGTACATTTTTAAATATAAATTTAACTTGAACAAACATCGATATTAAAACAGATATAGGATAGTAAATCCATCACATGTACTTAAAAATTTCAAATTTTGTACTTGGATGACTTGTGTTCTATACCCTCCAATTAATGATGCTTGTCAAGTTGTCAACGAATTATTTACAGTTGATATGAGGACCAATGTAGGCTTACAAGTAATTATGGAGTTTTTACAAGTTGCAAATTCTGTTCAAGAAACACAAACAAATTATACATTATATCCTAAAAGCTTAAAATACTGTTACTTACCTTGTTAGTAATGGTTAGACTCTTTTCTCGAACAAAATCAGAAGCCTTTGAAAATGAGGAATCAAAAAATCTAGAAACTTAGGTCTAGTCATATTCTAGGCCTACTGCTTGATCATACGATACAAAATGGTATGTCAGGCGCAAGCCACGAGGGAGGAGTTTAACTTACAGCTTTATGAAAATTTCAAGAGATTATAATTAGCCAAGACTTATCATTCGATTAACGTGACTAGATCTAGCTTCGCTTAGACTTAGCATATTTGCATTATAAATTGCATGCAAATGTGTTAGTCCAGAGTGTTGTTACATCTAGTCACAGTATTTGGAGGCAAACCAATCAAATCTTTGCACTTTATATTGCACTTACCCACGTCTCACACACAAACTCTCTCTCTTCAAAAATAAGTAGACTTGGTGGAATGAATTTTATCAAGCATTTTCTTCAAAAAAATGAAGACGGAACTTTTTGGAGCCCAGGCTCAATAGCCCCCGCCTTAATCCGTCCCTGGTTCTATAGTTACCAAACCATGCCCCCTTTTTACACTTGTATAAACAAACAATAAATAACTGTTTTAAGAAATTCACAAATTAAGTTTATTCAAATTTTGTCAAAATAGACGTATTATTTAAAAGGCTTATAAACACTTTCAATGACTTCATTTTTTTTTCTATGTTACTCGCCCATTTCCTACCAGTTTCAGAAACAGCTATTCCTTCTAAATGTGTCAAGATGACTGTGATTGTAATATTTTTTTAATTCATCTTTCATTTAAATTCAATACGCTATACTTATTTAAGCCCTGTGTTTTGTAACACTATTAAAATATGATTTGATTCCTTTTTCTTTTCTAAGAAATCTTCAAGAAACTGTAGTATATCCATATGAATTGAATTATCGTTAGAGCTATCAGATAGGCTCACTAATAATTGGAAGTTTGCTCAAGATATTAGTCATGCGGAGTAATACTAAAACTCTTAACTGAGTCTGTGTTAAACGGAATAATGAGACTAGGCACAAATAGAAAATATAATGCACAATCTTTATTAACCAATAAAACACAGACACAGTGTGCATACTTGCAGTTCTTACTTACGCCAAATGATCGCATTTACCCAGAGCTACATGTGATTGATCATTTTAATTACAAAATACCCGAGAAATTACTCTCTAGATATTACCTGAACAACCGCTGAAGGACACTGCTGTCAACTTTCTCAGACGACACATTATAACAATGTTCCCCGGGCGGTAACAGGTATTACCTACTTCGAGAACAACAAAGGACAAAGTTAACTTGAAATAAGATAAATTTTGCGATTTTCTCGAAGACGTGCTATGTGAAAACTTCACATATTCTGACCAAAGATTTAAAAATTATTGTTTTCCATTGCTTCGCCCACTTTCGGCGTCAAAAATACTTTTGTGTAATGATGTATATTTCATTGCCGTGAATTCAAAGTTCTGTCGATGTGTCCGGTTATAATTGGTATTAAGTTATCATGAAAAACAGCAATTATTTATTTGAAGAAAAAAAGAAACACTCAAACAAATCTAGTTTTGTAGAATGTTTCAGAATAAAATATTTTATGAGTTTAAAACATATCCTACTGATACATTGTAATTCATAAAAAAGTACTGTTGACGTTTGATTTAGCATCATATTATTAATTAAGGTATATTCAAAAAAAATTTATGTTTATAAGAATATTAAGCTTTTTTTCAACCGTTATGAGAAGAGTACGGGAGTGAAAAACTAATATCGATGATTGGTCAATTTCATATTTATAAGTTCAGAAACCGCTGAACTACATACTGCAATAAGATTAAACCCAGCTTACGAAAAATGTCATCAAATGATAAATATAAAAATGAGCTAAATAATGAATAAAAAACGTAGTCAAAGTAATTAATCGATCTTCATTGGTTACTGCTTACAACTGTATTATTTTCATATGTTGGAAATGTTTAAAGAAACAGACTAACACTTTTGTATTAAGTTTTTAAATACTTGAAAATAACAGTTCGAGATATTTAATTTATAAACATGTACAGTTAAACACTCTACAGAACTTATAATTTCAAAATAACCTAAGTGCATAGCCAACGTTTATTATTACTAATAATTCATGCTACTATAATAAAAGGGATTTATGCTTCTGTTATAACTGTTCAAGTAGTCGTACTCAAAAACAATAGTGTATAAAAAAACAGATGATTTTCTCTTTAAAAATTAACCTTCAAATATATATAAAACTGGAAATAAAATATGTAAAACTAGTTTGCATTTGATAGGAAAACAATAAGCTATGAATTGATACTCTTTATGAACTTCAGATATTTAGTTGATTTCAATATAGTGCATGTCCTTGTGTTATTTAATATTACGCATTTTGGGTGAATTATCAAAGCAACACTGCTATGGATACTGTTTTTTTTTCTTTTGTTCCTAAGGCTTCTTACACACTTTGTAGCAGTCCTGAACGGTTCTGTAAATATACCTGCCTTAAAGTATACCCTACTATCTACTGTTCAATTTAAAATAATTATTACATTTTAAAGTGTAATTGAAATATGTTAATTGGCAAGTTATACTAATATTTTTGTGATAAGAAATTAAACATTTTCAAATCCAGTCTGTTGCTGGTAATGAGCTAACAATACAATACTAAAAGTTAACATTAGAAACATTTTTTTGTGTATCTGTCTCCAGTTGAGACAAAACAATACCCACCTTGAAGAGTACGATAGGAACAAAACTGAGTTGATTGACAGGTGAGTGAGACTAGGAGGTCATTTAATTGATAACTGTATTTCATAATATTTAATTCTTATATTTCAGTTACTACATCACTTCATAAACAATAATCAATCGTTATGTTTCAATCAAATAATTAATAATTTATATGTTCAAGTTACAAATAATGATCATTATAATCAGATAATTATCTGTTCTAAAAAGATCATTTGGGCTCAAAGGGATTATTTTATCCACTTCTTAATTTAAAAAGTTTAGTTTAATTCGTTTAGCTATACTATTACTTTAATCTGGAGAAAGCGTGACCCAGTGGTTAAGGTGCCGGAATGTGGATCCGAGGTTTCGTGGATTGTGCCCCGTTACCGTCAAAAAGTTTGTTTGTTTGTTTGGAGTTAGAGATAAAGCTACACAATGGACTATCTGTACTGTGCTCACCAAGAATATCGAAATCCGGTTTTTAGAGCTATAAACCTTCAGACTAACCGCTGTGCCAATGAGGGGGGGGGGGGGAGTCAAAAAGCAATCGCGCTCTCCACTTTGGGGTTGTGGGTGCGTTAGAATAATGATGGTAAAATCCCATTATTAAATTAGACTAGCCCACGAATTAAAGCTGCTTTCCCTATAGTATATTACTTCGAAATTAGAGTCTTCTAGCGCAGACAGCATTTCAGTAGCTTAGTGTGAAATTCAGTAATCAAAAACTGTAATCTATCTTTAATATCAAAAGACGCGGTACTTTTGATTCTGAATGGTATGCAATTACCACACATCTCACTCTTTGAAGCATGTATTTTACATCTACAAGGTACTTCTGTCTCTTGGTGATATGCAACTACCAAACATCTCACTTTCCCATAGCAAGTATTTTATATCTACAAGGTACTTCTGTCTCTTGGTGATATGCAACTACCACACATCTCACTTTCTCATAGCAAGTATTTTATATCTACAAAATACTTCTGTCTTTCAATGGTATGCATATTTCACTCACCCATAACAGGTATTTCTGTTTCCAGCTAGTATGAAAATACTACTTATGTCACTTTCCACAGCCTGTATTTTATAGCTACAAGACTAACAGATTAGTTTCTGACCTTGAGAGATTCAGAACACACTGTGAAGTTCTATCTATCATCGTTCCATTGCTTCTACCCAAGATTAATAGATTAATTTATGATCAAGAGAGATCCAGAAGACGCTGTGAAGTCCTATCATCGATCCATTGTTTCTGCTCAAGAATGACAGAAGAGAGTCATTTAAATCAGCTTAAAGCCATCATTAGTATTCGTTTTTAACCTTAACATATTGCAATAAGTCTTCCACTAGGCGATAATTGTTTTATTCGCTGAATAGTGATCATTTTGTAGTTTCAACTTCACATCACCATGTCTTGTCTTTTTCATTCCACTTATAACACATTACTACACTCACGCAAGTTTCTGTCGGTTGTACATGGTAAAACTTTTGTTTATTTTATTTACAACATTTCACCAGGTTTCTCTAGCATCATCAGATGAAATAGAAGAACTGAGGCTAGCAGAATTTAATTTAAAAATAATCATACAAGAATCTATAACAATGGTAATCTACAAGCATGCGACTAAGCAATTGCAAACGGTAAAGTAATTCTTCAATGAACTGTCAATTTAGGTATAATAAGTAACGGTTTTAGGCCTGAGTTTAAGTATTAAGATTTGTTCTATATACAAAAGAGAATGAAATAATTAATATATATATATATACAAATGAAAACCCTTTTATTTGTTAAGAATAGGGTTGTGTTTTTTATTAATAGGACTTCTTTCATTTTTCGTCTATTAATGTTATCTTTTCCGCTGAGGATTTTTACCTGAGAAGAATCATAAGAATGATTTTTCCTAGAGATGTGTTCAAAAAGATGAGATGGAGATTTTAAATGTTCACCTAAACGAGTAGAAAGCTGTCTGCTTGTCTCACCAACATACAGCTTTTACAATTCGTTCATTCAGTTGTATACACATTTCCTGAAGTATCATTATCCATACACTTTTTCCATATCATTTGATCAAGCTTTTTTTTCAGGTAAAAATGTAAATTGTACTTTAATGTCAATTTTATATTCTCTGACTGTTTAAATCAGATTGTTTTGATAGCATAAGATAAGTTTGGGATGAGTGGTAAAATACAAGTGACAGGGACATATTCGGAAGAATCATTTTATGATGATATAAAAAGCTGTTTAGTTTAGATATTATTGATTAATTTATTTTTGTGAGCGAATAATTTATTATTGTTTAGTTTTTATTATAATAAGAGTTAAAAGCAGATGATTGTAGGAAGTTGTATTTATAAGTCATTGATGATGTGACTATCGAACGTCGCATGCAATACAGTGACGTCGAAAATATAGAGATTTCTAGAAGGTTTCTAGTATTGTAAGTCCTCATACATACTGCTGTGCCACTGGAGGCAATCGTTTTGGTAACATGCCAGGGTAACATTTATCGCTTCAAAAAACTCCGAGAATTTAGTAACTTTGTTCAATTAGTCACATTTGATTTACGAAATCTGTTCACTAAAGTCCACGTTCTTGAAGCGATAAATGTTGCCCTGGAATGTTACAAAAACGATTCTAATCCTCGTGTTTGCCTAAATATCAATACTATGAGAAAACTGTTTCTTCTTGCCGCTAAATCTTCCAGTTTGAAGATGTGAATTTTATCCACATTGAAGGCCTAAGTATGGAAAACCCTGTAGCTCCAGTACTTGCTAATATAGTTTTGATAAGAATTGAGGACACTGCCATCTCAAATTCATTTTATAAACCAATTTTTGTTTGTTTTCGATATGTTGACAACATTTTTTCAGCCTTCAATAACCTTAATTTATTTACGAGTTTTCTCTCATCTAAATTAGATACACTCAAATACAAAATTCACGGTGGAAAATAAAGTTGATGACAAATTGTCTTTTTTAAATGCTCTTGTTACAAATACATACATAGGCTTCCAAACCTCCGTATTTCGCAAGAACACTCACACTGGACTTCCGTTCATGACAATGCCAAAATGACAATGCTATTCGTACAAATGAAATAATTAGTTTCAACCAGTCTTCCCGCTAAGCTGCGTGGTTGTACAACAACCAATTAAGTGTCATGCCCTTCATTATTACAGCTGTGCACACACTCAGTAATGGTGAGGAGTCTTTAACACACTGACGGCCTTAATTAATGACCTTGGCAGTTGATAGGCCTAAAACCCAAATAACCAACTGGTGCATTGCAAAGCGGCCTTATAATCCAATGGGGTCGATAGTCTAAAAATACCCCCCCCCCCAAATAAATAAATAAAACAATAACAACAACAAAAAACTGGTAGCGCACATTGCCTTGATACTGGTGCATATCAAAAAATTAATTTCGCACATGGATTGATAGAATTAGAGAAAACATTGGTTCCAACATTCCAAAAATAAACAGAATACCTTAGAATTCAGTTTTGTGTACAAAACAATTTCTCTCACACTGTTGTTGATAAAGTATTTGCTTCCTTTGAGTATAAGCTACAAACAGACAAAGAAAATTATCCTTCCGAATATTGTTCCTGTCACTTGTATCTTAACATTCATACCAAACTTATCTCATGCTATCAAAACAATGTGGTTAAAAGAGTCAGAGAGTGTAAAATTGACATTAAAGTACAATTTATATTTTTAGCTGGAAAAAAAAGGCTTAGTCAACTGATATTGAAAAAGTATATGGATAATGATACTTCAGGAAATGTGTATACAACTGAATGAATAAATTGCAAAAGCTGTTATATTGGTGAGACAAGCAGATAACTTTCTACTTGTTTAGGCGAACATTTAAAATCTCCATCTCATGTTTTTGAACACATGTCTAGGAAGAATCATTCTTTTGAATCTTCTCAGGTAAAAAACCCTCAGTAGAAAAGACAACATTTATAGACAAACAATAAAAGCCGCCCTATTAATAAAAAAACATAACCTATTCTTAACAAATAAAAGGTGTTCATTTATATTGTTACGACAGTGGTAGATGAGTTCTAAAACGATCGGGAAACATCACGAATAATCCAGTATGTGCTAGGCGCCCTCTATTCCTGTATATAAGTGCGTCGGATAACGTGAGACAAATCAATCGGAATTGAATTGGAGACAGAGATAGAGACGGACAACTGAGTCAAGCGCGTGAGTCGTTCATTGTGAATTATAGCGTTTGTTTAAGTTATAGCGTGACTATTGAAATTAAGAGTACTGCAAACTTGTATTGAGAAAGAATAAACTAGTTTCATTTAAGAAAGGACTTGTGTCGCTAAAGTTTCATCCGAAAGAAATTATACGCGAAATTAACTAACGACCAGAGACGTGTTGAGGGACACCCACCAATCACCACCGTGAAAGTCCCAACAGCTAGGTGTAAAATGCCAAATACACATAGTGTCTATGTGACAGGAAAGCTGGATGGCCAAAATTGCAACTTTGTCATAGATTCTGCATCTCAGCAAATCCCTGTGAGCATCGAGGTGCTGGATCACAAAGAAGTACCAGAAGCTGTACAGAAGCTCTGTGGTGTGACAGGACATTATGCAAGGTTGTGGGGACCAGTGTGGGTAAATATTGAGATCATGGGCATGAAGAACAGACAGAAAGTATACTTGGCTGACATTGAAGACCAATGCATATTAGGATTGGACTATTTACTACCAAGGAAGTGTGTAGTTAACTTCGATAAAATGACTTTTGGAAACAACAAAGGCCATATTCCAGTAAGTGTTGCTGCATCCGTTGATTTGCATGTTACAGCACTTAAGTCAACTACAATACCCCTATGTCAGAGAAGATAATTTGGGGTAGGATAAAAGAACATCCCCAAGGAAGCCTGATGCTTGTGGACCCATCCAGGCCAGCGGATTTGAAGATTGGAAGGTCACTTGTGGAAAGTCATCAAGTAGTACCTATAACAGTGGCCAATTTCTCTAAATGTGAGCAGACACTTAAGGAAGGGGCGTTGTTGGGTGTGTGCCAGGACGTAGAGCCAGTCAATGTTAAAGCAAGGAATACAACTGTAAAGAAAGGACATACACTTCCAGAATATTTGACTGACCTCTATAAGAAGAGCATAATCCATTTGTCATCATCACAGGCTCTTCAGATGAAAGAACTTTTGGCAAACTATGCTGATGTCTCTTCGAAAGGAGATCATGACCTCGGCTGCAAAAACCTGGTAAAGCACA
>NW_013671946.1:0-1222 GCF_000517525.1 Limulus polyphemus | reverse complement strand
CCAGTAAGTGTTCGTGCATCCGTTGATCTGCATGTTACAGCACTTAAGTCAACTACAATACCCCTATGTCAGAGAAGATAATCTGGGATAGAATAAAAGGACATCCCCAAGGAAGCCCAATGTTTGTAGAAGCAGTGGAAGACCCATCCAGGCCAGCAGACGTGAAGATTGGAAGGTCACTTGTGTCAGGTCATCAAGTATACCCATAACAGTAGCTAATTTCTTTAAATGTGAGCAGACACTTAAGGAAGGGGCGTTGTTGGGTGTGTGCCAGGAGGTAGAGCCAGTCAATGTTAAAGCAAGGAATACAACTGTAAAAAAAGGACATACACCTCCAGAATATTTGACTGACCTCTATAAGAAGAGCAAAGTCCATTTATCATCATCACAGGCTCTTCAGGCAAAAGAACTTTTGGCAAATTATGCTGACGTCTTTTCGAAAGGAGATCATGACTTCGGATGCACAAACCTGGTAGAGCACAGAATAAACACAGGCAATCACCATCCAATAAAGATCCCTCCGAGTAGAATAGCTCCAGCAAAGCGACAAGAGAAAGAGAATGTCATGGATGGTCTAATTAAGGAAGGGATAGTCCCTGGTCAGCTCCCGTCATGTTAGTCCAGAAGAAGGATGGGACCCAACGTTGTTGTGTGGACTTTAGAGCTTTTAACAGTATAACTGAAAAGGACTCATACCCGTTGCCAAGAATTTATGATACTCTTGATGCCCTAAGTGGAGCCAGGTGGTTTTCAACTCTGGACCTTAAGTCGGGTTTCCATCAAGGGAAAATGGCTGAAGCAGATAAACCTAAGACTGCATTTAGTTATGGTCAAGGTCTCTGGCAATATCGTGTGATGGCATTCAGGCTTAGCAATGCTCTAGCAACATTTGAGAGGGTGATGGAAAGGGTACTGGAAGGCCTACAATGGAGGATAGCCCTAGTGTACCTGGATAATGTCATTGTACTTGGAACAACTTTTGTTGAGGAAATGTCCCGGCTAGAGGAAGTATTCAAGAGTTTGAAAGCAGCAAACCTCAAACTCCATCCCAAGAAATACCACTTGTTCCAGAAAGAGGTGCTTTACTTAGGTTACATTGTAAGTGAGCATGGGGTGTAAACTGATCCTGACAAGGTGAAAGCAGTGCGTGATTGGTCAACACCAGACAATGTGGGAGAGTTATTACCGGAAGTTTGTGAAGGACTTTGCGACTATAGCTGCT
>NW_013671945.1:56489-59500 GCF_000517525.1 Limulus polyphemus | reverse complement strand
GACTCTGTGGTGGTAAGTTCTTCCTCCTACCAGGTGACTCTGTGGTGGTAAGTTTGTCCTCCTACCAGGTGACTCTGTGGTGGTAAGTTCTTCTTCCTACTGGCTGGCTCTGTGGTAGTAAGTTCTTCTTCCTACCCAGTGGCTCTGTGGTAGTAAGTTTGTCTTCCTACCAGGTGACTCTGTGGTGGTAAGTTCTTCTTCCTACTGGCTGGCTCTGTGGTAGTAAGTTCTTCTTCCTACCCAGTGGCTCTGTGGTAGTAAGTTTGTCTTCCTACCAGGTGACTCTGTGGTGGTAAGTTCTTCTTCCTACCAGCTGGTTCTGTGGTGGTAAGTTCTTCCTCCTACCAGGTGACTCTGTGGTGGTAAGTTCTTCCATTCTGTACAGACTCACCTTGTACTAAACCATATCAAATGTCTAGCTCTTTGAAATTAGAACAATTTTTATTGAAAAACAAAAACTAATTCCTACTTCTTTGGAGAGTGACAGTATTATGGATTTTTCTTTATTATAAATGATTTCATTACATTAATAATCTAAAATTCTGGTTTACTTTTAGTAATTATTGAGTAAAAAGTTTTTATTTCCTTTGCTGTCCGTTAATGTACATTATTTTTAAAATCAAGTACAGTGCTATTAAATACCATGACATTATATATATATATATATTACCTTTTTTCCTGCAGGACCAACAGCTCCGGGTAAACCCTGGAGACCTTGCTCTCCCTATCAAAATGACATTTGTACTGAAATTAGTTGGTTTTTAAAGTCATTAATTCCATTTTATTATAAAGTATCTAGGTGTTAATTATATTATATTGTCATGTGAAGATAAGTTTAATAGAATGAATTATAATAAAATTATGGTTGAATTAATTAATCTATAGATAAAACAGAAAGATTAGAATTTGGTATGCATTGCTTCTAAAGTTTAGTTGAAATAATACTGTTACCTCAGGTCCTGGAGGTCCAGGTTCTCCTTTTGGTCCAATACGCCCTTCTACCTGAAGAGAATGGAAGAACAGATCAGTTAACTTCACTTGTCAAAGAATTCATGGTTATATATCTTAAAAACATTGAAGTTACTAATGTACAAACTGATAATATCAGCCACATCATGCCTCTGTTATTCAATATTTTAGTCATTTACCGTAAACCTTAAAAACTTGTTGAGAACAAAATGTAGATGGAAATTTCAGTTTAATAATGGTTAGTTTTGATGATCACATAGTAAGTCATCCATAAGTTTAAAGCATAAAAGTACACCTAATGATTTACAGAAGATACAATTTATTCATTAAATTAATGTATACCAATTTGTTTCTTATTGAAACACTCAAATGCTAAGGTGGTTTCATTGAATTCAAGGAAGCACTCATCACCTGGTTTCAGGAAGAAATTACCACCACTGAGCCACTGGGTAGGAAATGTTACAACTTACTAATGGAGAGTTTATATAGAACAATGCATGGTTTACTACAGGTTGAACCTACACAGAACATGGTATGGTTCAGTACAAGGTGAGTCTGTACAGAATATGTTACAACTTACTAATGGAGAGTTTATATAGAACAATGCATGGTTTACTACAGGTTGAACCTATACAGAACATGGTATGGTTTAGTACAAGGTTGATCCTCATAGAGTGTTTACTTACAACAGGACAGGTCTTTAGATAGCTTCATTCACTGTAGATTTACTTACCTAAAAAATAAAACAGATATCCTAGTCCTTATCAAAGGACTGTGCAAGAGAAAATTTTAAAGCATGCCTTTTTCTTTTAGGGTGAGCCAGGAGAATCTGGGGAACAAGGACGACCTGGTGAACGAGGTCCTTCTGTAAGTGTATCTTAGATCGTTTGGAAATATAACTATATGATTTTAGTTTCTCATATTGTGCATGTTTAATCATTTTTCTATAAAGAAATTAGCAATAACATATACTTGAAGAAAATCTGTGCTTATGAAATTACTGTTGTATTTTCAAAGAAAGACATAGTGAAAGTTTAATGAAAGTGTTTAGTTGTGGGTTTTTAATGACAAGTAGTTGTTTCTTGAAGTAATTTATTTGGAAATCATATGCTTCACTCGGTTCACAACATATGGGATTTATAATTATCACAGTGTACCAATATATAAGCAAATAGAAGGATAAAATATCAGGTTCACAGCAAATTGAATTCATAATATAGTTAGTGAAGTATAGCAATATATAAGCCTCTTAAGAAGAAACTGTCACCCATTCAAGCCAGCCAAAACAGTGCAAAATAGAAAACTTAAAAGTACGTTAATAATTAATAGAGATAAAAGTACCTGTAATAGTAAACGTTGATTAATTGATTGTTTGTAGTTAAGCACAAAGCTACACAATGGACTTTCTGTGCTTTGCCCACCATGGGTATGGAAACCCAGTTTCTAGTGTTGTGAATCCACAGACATACCGCTGTGCCACTGGGGGCAATAGTAAAGGTATACTGTCTAGGTACTTTTGGTACTTATGGTTTAATCTGATTTACTATTACAAGACAGTGTACCGGTACTTTTGGTACTTATGGTTTAATCTGATACCTTTACTATTACACACTGTCTGTCAGATTAAACCATAAGTACCTGTAACAGTAAAGGTACACTGTCTATCAGATTAAACCATATTCGCAAGCCTCACGTGTGAAAAAAGTAATAGAAAAAGTGGTATATATACCATGTGGATGTGGGAATATTTATATCAGAAAAACTAGAAGAAATTTAAAATGCAGTAAGGTATATATATATATAATGCAGTAATATATATATATATATAATGCAGTAAGGTATATATATATATATATTTATAGATCTTAATTCTTGCAAAATATAGCACTCCAGATGATTTTGAAGTAGTAATTTGAATCATGTAGATTGTATGAGTCTGTGAACAGTCTAAAGGTCTTTATCTTTATATAGTAAGTTATTGAACAAATATTTGATTGTATTTTGAGACTGGGGAGAGCCTAAGTTTTAAATATTTATTGTGT
>NW_013671945.1:51277-55558 GCF_000517525.1 Limulus polyphemus | reverse complement strand
AACTTACTACCACAGACGTCACCTGGTAGGAGGACAAACTTACTACCACAGAGTCACCTGGTAGGAGGACAAACTTACCACCACAGAGTCACTTGGGAGGAGGAAGAACTTACCACCACAGAGTCACCTGGTAGGAGGACGAACTTACCACCACAGAGACACCTGGTAGGAGGATGAACTTACTACTACAGAGCTACTGGGTAGGAAGAAGAACTTACTACCACAGAGTCACCTGGTAGGAGGAAGAACTTACCACCACAGCATCACCTGGTAATCCTGCCTGTCCTTTTGGCCCCATTGGTCCTGTAGTACCCTATACAACCAAATAAAATACATACAATAAACAACCTAAGTCAATGTACTAAAATAATAAGTTCTTGAAAAATCCGTATCTTTAACAAATATATAACTTTAAAACAACAAAAAATAAAACCAGAGACATTGAATAACATTAAAAAAGAAGGCAATTAGAAATATGAAAAAAAAATCAAAGATAGAAAACTACACATGTACATTTATATACAAAACTGTAATAAATTTTAACACTGAGAAAGAAAACAAAACAACACTCATACACAAAGAGATAAACAAGTACATACATGTAAAACATTTACAGAGAAGTACTGTAATAAATTTGATATTAGCAAGATTAGTAGCTTGTGAGGTTATTTGTTTCATTACAGGTTGTAGAGAGTAAGAGGCACTTTAGGCTTAGGTAAAACATGTATTGTTTCTATCCGTTAGATCCTATCTTAACACCAGAACTCTTCTGTTCCATTTTTAATCTCATTTTACTTCTCTATTGCTCATAAATGTTTGCAGAAATCCATATGGAATCTATTGTCAAATTAAGAAAATCAGCTTTGATTTACCTATAAAAATGGTGTCATACTTACAGGTGTTCCAGGATCTCCTGGGATCCCTGATGTCCCCTTAGCTTTGATTTACCTATAAAAATGGTGTCATACTTACAGGTGTTCCAGGATCTCCTGGGATCCCTGATGTCCCCTTAGCTTTGATTTAGCTATAAAAATGGTGTCATACTTACAGGTGTTCCAGGATCTCCTGGGATTCCTGATGTCCCCTTAGCTTTGATTTACCTATAAAAATGGTGTCATACTTACAGGTGTTCCAGTATCTCCTGGGATCCCTGATGTCCCCTTAGCTTTGATTTACCTATAAAAATGGTGTCATACTTACAGGTGTTCCAGGATCTCCTGGGATCCCTGATGTCCCCTTAGCTTTGATTGACCTATAAAAATGGTGTCATACTTACAGGTGTTCCAGGATCTCCTGGGATTCCTGATGTCCCCTTAGCTTTGATTTACCTATAGAAATGGTGTCATACTTACAGGTGTTCCAGGATCTCCTGGGATCCCTGATGTCCCCTTTTGACCTTTTATTCCCTGAAAACCATTTTAAGAATAAAGTCAGTTTTATTTTATTACCAGTATCCTGCTACATAACAAAACAATTGTGTTAAGATTCAACAAACACATCCATGTGTTTATTACCAGTATCCTGCTACATAACAAAACAATTGTGTTAAGATTCAACAAACACATCCATGTGCTTATTACCAGTATCCTGCTACATAACAAAACAATTGTGTTAAGATTCAACAAACACATTCATGTGTTTATTACCAGTATCTTACTACATAACAAAACAATTGTGTTAAGATTCAACAAACACATCCATGTGTTTATTACCAGTAATCCACAAGATAATAAAACTGGTGTGTCAAAGATTGATAAATACAGCCACACAATTTAATGAATTCAATTTAAGCAAGTATATAATGTACTGTTCTTACCTGTAAACCATGCAATCCGGGCAATCCAATGTCTCCTTTGGGTCCACTGGGGCCCTTTAAGAAAAATAGGACCATTTAGCTATTATAAAACTTAGTTTTCATGTCACGTTGGATATTTAAATGAGAAAGACAGGCCAAATAAATATATCATAATTTACTGTATTTGTTACGATTATTCAACTTTATTTGCAGGTACAAAACACAACCATTAACAAGTTTTAAATTAGTAAGTTTCTGATACCTTATTACAACCAATATTATCATTACCTTTACCTTTATATTAATATGATTTCTTGTCACATTATTCTAGTTTTTAAATATTCAACACACTGTATACTTTTACTTTCACACACATTTAAAAAAAACCTGTAATGTTGTATTAGTATATTTTCATAATTAGCAGTGTCTATCCTAAAACATTGTGTTTTTATTCTTAAATATGATTTTCAACATGACTGTAATCATTCTATGCAATTTCCACAATCCTATACAAAATTGTCACAAGTACCGTTGCTCCTTTTGCTCCTGGAGGGCCAATTGGTCCTGGTAGTCCCTGCAAACCCTGAAACAAGAGTTGTTACATTTAATTGATCCCATGCAAGCAGTGATTGAAAATGACAAAAAAATAAAATTTAAGCTTCAGAAAATAAAGCACAGAGTTATTTATGTCTAAACAATTATGGATTAAAGGTAAGATTTAAAAAATTCATCCATCATCAACTTATGTAATAAGTTATTGTTGCATTCAAACTCATGGAGAAACTTAGTCAACATAAAAATACATGAAACATTTAATTCATCTTCCCTGTAAAACGATGTGGGTTACCTCAGTAGTAAAGCCGTTGAAAATTTGGTCAACAAATTCATTAACACGATGTAGCATTTTCTCACTCATATCTCTACAATGTTACAGAATTTTAATACCCTCTTTTCTTCAGGCATAACTCTTTAATTTTATAGCCAGCATGTAAGGAAGAATATTGGTATGCAAGTGAAATAAACTCTTACAGGAAGTCCAGCAATTCCAGGTTCTCCTTTAGGACCTATTAACCCTGGCAGTCCTTGAAGACCTTGTTCACCCTTCTCACCTGGAGGGCCAGGAGGACCCAGAGGACCCTAAAAATGGACAACATCAAGAAGTTTATATTTTACTATTTTATGAAACTACTAATGTTTCTAAACAATGAAGTGTTTGATAAAAACTACTGTTTTATTGTTATAATACTATTAATTAAAAAATGTTGATAGATAAGCAATGAACATTTTCTATGCAAAGAGCACAACAATACTGGTTACTTACTTCTGTTCCATTTAATCCAGGTGGACCTGGTGGACACACTTGACATTTATTAATATTCTCTGGCTTCTTTTTAGGCTGAAAAACCAAACATTACTTTTATAGTTGTTGTTTTTTTTTTTTTATTCTTCTGTTGAATTGTTATACATTTTTAATATGTATGTAGATCTCTTCATGGTAAACCATGTTCCTTAATGTAAAACATCTAGCTACAGCAACACTTGTTACAATGTTATGGTATGCTTCTCTTCTGGTGAACAGATAGCAAATATGGTGAAAAATAAAGGACTTTCTTCAGTCACAATCCTCTTAGTCGGCATATTACTTCCATCCTGTGATGTTTCACTCAAAATATATCTCCAGTATTTAGATTTTAATGAGATGTTTCACAAAAGTTCTTAGCTTATAAAAAATAAAAATTTTACTAGCTTAATATTTAATAACAGTAGAATAAACAGTATTTCAGACAAAATATTGCTTGGAATAAGTCCAGCCAAACTGATAAGTCCTGTTGCTCAATAAAAAATCTAAAATGGAAATTTACACATTTATGGTTTATAATCACTATTAAAACTGATAGCTATGCTCTTTAGAAGTTTAGTTGGAATGTCTCAATCACCAATAAAACTTACAGGTAATGCATCACTCCCTATTATTACTTATATTAAAACTTACAGGTAATGCCTCACTCATTATTATTAGTATTAAACTTACAGGTAATGTCTCACTCACTATTAAAACTTAAAGGTAATGCCTCAGTCATTATTAAATCTTACAGGTAATGTCTCACTCGTTATCATTAGTATTAAACTTACAGATAATGTCTCATTTACTATTAAAACTTACAGGTAATGCTTCAGTCATTATTAAATCTTACAGGTAATGCCTCAGTCATTATTAAATCTTACAGATAATGCCTCACTCACTATCATTAGTATTAAATCTTACAGATAATGCCTCACTCACTATCATTAGTATTAAAACTTAAAGGTAATGCCTCAGTCACTATCATTAGTATTAAAACTTACAGGTAATGCCTCAGTCATTATTAAATCTTACAAGTAATGCCTCACTCCCTAACATTAATATTAAAACTTACAGGTAATGTCTCACTCACTATTAAAACTTACAGGTAATGCCTCAGTCATTATTAAATCTTACAAGTAAT
>NW_013671945.1:49374-50851 GCF_000517525.1 Limulus polyphemus | reverse complement strand
TTACAGGTAATGTCTCACTCACTATTAAAACTTACAGGTAATGCCTCAGTCATTATTAAATCTTACAAGTAATGCCTCACTCACTATTATTAGTATTAAAACTTACAGGTAATGTCTCAGTCATTATTATTGAATATTAAAACTTATAGGTAATGCCTCACTCACTATTAAAACTTACAGGTAATGTCTCAGTCATTATTATTAGTATTAAAACTTATAGGTAATGCCTCACTCACTATTAAAACTTACAGGTAATGTCTCACTCACTATTATTAGTATTAAAACTTACAGGTAATGCCTCACTCACTATTAAAACTTACAGGTAATGTCTCAGTCATTATTATTAGTATTGAAACTTACAGGTAATGTCTCAGTCACTATTAATACTTACAGGTAGTTCGCCACAAGTTTCCCTTTCTGATCGTGAAGGATCACAGCTCAGCACCATCCACTGTAAATCTAGCTGATCAGAGGAATACAATAATATAATCTTGATTTGACATAGTTCACAGTGGCTGTAAATATATTTTCTAACAATAGTACATTTACAATAAAAACACAGAGAGCAGTGGTGTAATTAATCAAAATTACAAAAGTAAAACTTAAAATTACAGAATACTTTAGAGTATTGGCAGATCTGAAATTATATTTAACTATGACCTGTGCCACCTACCGGTACACTCCTCTTTCGATCTTTATACTGAGCAAGCATAATGTTCCCATTGACGTCAATTGGTCCACGTTGATTCATAGACCTAGTAGTCGTTTTCTCACAGTCTAAGTACAGCGTAACTTCACTTTCATAAACACTTAAGTCAATCTTGTGCCACTGCTTATCATTTACCTGTAGTTAAAAACAGATAGTCCTTACGCACATTATCTTCTTCAGTGTTAAGCCTTGTTTGTTTTGGATTTTGCACAAAGCTATCGAGGGCTTTCTGCGCTAGCCGTCCATAATATAGCAGTGACAGACTGGAGGTAAGGCACCCACCGCCAACTCTTGAGATACTCTTTAACAACGAATAGTGAGATTGGTCGTCACATTATAACATCCTCATGGCAGTACAAGCGAGCATGTTCTACATCTGTTGTACATGATACATACACATGTTGTACATGATACATACACATGTTGTACATGATACATACACATGTTGTACATGATACATACACCTGTTCTACATGATACATACATACATATGTTGTATATGATACATACACCTGTTATACATGATACATACACATGTTATACATGATACATACACCTGTTGTACATACACATGTTATACATGATACATACACATGTTATACATGATACATACACCTGTTGTACATACACATGTTATACATGATACATACACATGTTATACATGATACATACACCTGTTGTACATACACATGTTCTACATGATACATACACCTGTTGTACATACACATGTTCTACATGATACATACACCTGTTGTACATACACATGTT
>NW_013671945.1:47933-48828 GCF_000517525.1 Limulus polyphemus | reverse complement strand
CATGATACATACACGTTATTTATGTTACAAATGAGTATTCTACATAAAAGATATGACTGTTTTACATGGTACACATGTTCTACATGATACATACACGTTATTTATGTTACAAATGAGTATTCTACATAATAGATATGACTGTTTTACATGGTACACATGTTCTACATGATACATACACGTTATTTATGTTACAAATGAGTATTCTACATAATAGATATGACTGTTTTACATGGTACACATGACTGACATGAGCATTTTACGTTTTTGTACTTGTGAAGATGTTTCCAATAGAGTTGAAACAAGCTGTAAGAGTAAATAAGAAATGATCGTAACTAAAGCTAGATTATTTACTTGACTTCACGGTAACAACTGGTAGAAAATTAAGCTACATGGGCCTTCCATGGTCTGGTGATTAGTGTTCGAATCCCCGTCCCCGAACATACTCGCTCTTTCAGCCGTGGGTGCGTTATAATGTGACGATCAATCCCATGTTCATTGGTAAAGGTAAATGTCTAACCCAAGAGTTGGCAGTAGGTGGTATTGATTAGCTGCCTTCCTTCTAGTCTTTCACTGCCAAATTAGGAACAAATAGCGCAGATAGACCTCGACTAACTTAAAGCGAGATTCAAACAAACAAACGAAGTTATACATATATATAGAACTGACAATTTTCTGAACCAGTACGATACATAATATGATTACAAGATGTATTAGGTCGTCAATAAATTAATATCGCGTTTTGTAACACTTTCGTTAACTACCACCCCAAAACCGTACATCATGTATAATAGTTGAACGTCACATTAATGTAGCCTATATAATATGTAAAGTTTAGTATACTGTAATCCCTTATAGTGATGGCACACGATGAGACACACATTCGGCATGTAATGCT
>NW_013671945.1:43860-46975 GCF_000517525.1 Limulus polyphemus | reverse complement strand
AGAGGTCTTTAATCAGGGCATTAACAACCTGATTGTAAGATGGGAAAGCATCATCGATAAGAATGGAGACTATTTCATTTAATAAATGTTTTGTTTTGATATATAAGTTGTTCGTGTTTATTCATAAAAAAATTACATTAATTGCTTGAAGATCTAATATTTAGATGTCTACGTCTCTGGTTTAGACATGCGCCAGATCGTCTGCTCTAAGAAGTTAATCTGAAGCAGGAAACCGCTGATATCTACTACAGAACCGTTTATTACTGAACATGTGGGAGTATTTAACACACCATCGTCATATTCTTGGTGATTGAAGGATTATACTGGAGAGGGGACAGAAATACGACGGAACAGTGTTAGGTGTTTAACAGTAGATAGAAAAAGTTCAGAAACTAGAAAATTGGTAGAAAAAAACTAACAAAGAAAAAGAAAGCACTGATGATAAAAAACAATACAAGATACTCATTCCAGAACAACAAGTTTCAGTTCCAGGTTTACTATCTATTGAAACGTTTTGACAGCTTGAAACGCTACGACTATGATGCTTGCCACGTGAAAATTCGAGCTCTGACGTAGCACTATCAATCAAAGTTGAAACAGGAAATATATTTGACTAAAACTTTCGTCTCTTCTCCTCATTTTCCTACCACATGTTATCAAAAACTTCTTCATCTGTACCAGACACTTGCCGATAGACATTAGGTGTTTTCATAAAGTTTTGAATTCACATTAATAAAAGTTTTTACTTTCTTAGACAAATAGAGGGCGCAATGGTTTTATTTCGATGTTAATATAATGCACGAATTAAACTTACATCAGCACGCAGGAATTCCCAAGATGTAAAACACGAGTAATACGGTTCTATTTAGGTAATAATTCCCAAGATGTAAAACACAAGTAATACGGTTCTATATAGGTAAGAATTTCCAAGATGTAAAACACAAGTAATACGGTTCTATATAGGTAAGAATTTCCAAGACGTAAAACCCAAGCAATACGGGTCTATATAGGTAAGAATTCCCAAGATGTAAAACACAAGCAATACGGGTCTATATAGGTAATAATTTCCAAGATGTAAAACACAAGCAATACGGGTCTATATAGGTAATAATTTCCAAGATGTAAAACACAAGTAATACGGGTCTATATAGGTAAGAATTCCCAAGATGTAAAACACAAGTAATACGGGTCTATATAGGTAAGAATTCCCAAGAGTAAAACACAAGTAATACGGGTCTATATAGGTAAGAATTTCCCAGATGTAAAACCCAAGCAATACGGGTCTATATAGGTAATAATTTCCAAGATGTAAAACACAAGTAATACGGTTCTATATAGGTAATAATTTCCAAGATGTAAAACACAAGTAATACGGGTCTATATAGGTAAGAATTCCCAAGATGTAAAACACAAGTAATACGGTTCTATGTAGGTAAGAATTCCCAAGATGTAAAACACAAGTAATACGGTTCTATATAGGTAATAATTTCCAAGATGTAAAACACAAGTAATACGGGTCTATATAGGTAAGAATTCCCAAAATGTAAAACACAAGTAATACGGTTCTATGTAGGTAAGAATTCCCAAGATGTAAAACACAAGTAATACGGTTCTATATAGGTAATAATTTCCAAGATGTAAAACACAAGTAATACGGGTCTATATAGGTAAGAATTTCCAAGATGTAAAACACAAGTAATACGGGTCTATATAGGTAATAATTTCCAAGAAGTAAAACACTAGTAATACGGTTCTCCACATGCAGGAACAAAATAAACATCCTTGGCTATGTTTTGATAATGGTCTCAACTATTTGTTTAGCTGAAGTAATATTCATAATCTCATGAGACGGCTTGAATGGGTAGTGAAAGAAACTTTATAACAAATGTACAACATTTCGACAAGCTTATCTCACCATAATACTTATTAAATTGAAACACATCTTACTATATTATGTGTGTGTGTTAACATAAATCATCCAGGTTGGGTTGGTTGGCTCGATTACTGTAATTTTTTGCAACTGGAAACTATCTGTTGGTGTACACGGGCTATTTTGTTTTAGGGTTTTTGCCCAAGACGTGGGATAAAAAACCCGCTGAAATAGGGCACATGTCTTCTTTCTGATAGACTTTTGATTTCGAAGCTAATTATTACCTTCCACAAAGCAGTTTATGTAATTAGCATCTAATGAAGACATTAGGGATTTAATACTAAAAGAAGGAAAAGGAACATTATCTAACATTAACAGTTTTGTTTTGAGTTTACTGACTGGTTATAGGTATTCTCTAATTACAAGTTACACCAGTGATGAAAACGTAATTTGTAATAAAATTATTTAACATTTCCTTTTATAAAATGTTTGCTTTCTTATCGGATATCATCAGCTAGTTATAGTACAAAACACGTTATAGTTAGTCCAAACGCTATCGGTTAATACATACGCTTTATCTCTATGATTAGGTTACAGAAAAACGATGTATTTCACTTAATACATAATCACACACAACAATAATCTTAGCCACTAACAGTCACTACGGATAGCTTACAGATCATACCTCGACGTTAGTGAAGGTGACTGTTTGAAGTCTGCCCTGAAAGTCAAGAAAGTAAAAGTCCATTTCATTTGTCTTGGGGCTGAGAGTGATTCCAAACTGAGGCTTGCCCAGGAGATCGTCAATACGGATTAGATTCCAGGGCTTTTTCTGGAGGTTCCGCTTCCGAAAAGTAGCAACAAAGGAAAACTGACCTGGCAAACCCAAGGGAAAAATAGTCCTGTTGAAAAAGGCCAGATATGTTTGTATTAAACACACAGAGTATATATAGAGTAACAAGTAATACTGGAAGAAAGTGAAGGAAATATAAAATATGTTTGTGTTGTATACACAGTAAATATAGAGTAACAAGTAATACTGGAAGAATGTGAAGGAAATACAAAATATGTTTGTGTTGTATACACAGTAAATATAGAATAACAAGTAATACTGGAAGAATGGAAGGAAATATAAAATATGTTTGTGTTGTATACACAGTAAATATAGACCAACGTTACTTGTTACAAGAATGTGAAGGAATATAAAATATGTTTGTGTTGTATACACAGTAAATATAGAGTAAC
>NW_013671945.1:41646-42973 GCF_000517525.1 Limulus polyphemus | reverse complement strand
ATATGAATTTCTTAAACAAGTTCTAATTATTTTATTACTTTTATATGAATTTCTTAAACAAGTTCTAATTATTTTATTACTCCTGCTCTACGTTAATACCCGAATATAATAATCGTTTTTTACAATCGTCTCGTGACTATTGTACAAGGAATAATGGACATATTTATTGTATTGTTGTTAACAATTGTAAACAATATTTTGTATAAATGTATGGTTTACTTTACGTGTGGTTATTATTATTTTTATTATGATAAACTATACTCGTGTAAGAGTAAACAATACTTTGGACAGAAAACATTAATTTATCATTTGAACATTTCGGATTAATTAAGCAGCAAAAACTGTTATCACGATTAAAATTAAATTCTCAGGACTTCGTATGCATGCAGAGTTGCGAAATCTGATCTTTGCAATTTTCTAGACCTTAATATATTATAACCTTCTAAAAGTATTACATTAAATATTTAGAACTATTGGGTATGATATAATTGTTTTTAATTTAATAAAATTTATTAAAAATAAAAGATGTTTGTAGCAAAATTATTTTTTTCTGAAAAGATCAATTTCGTCATTGTAAAAACAAACGTTTTATCGTTCGATCAAACAATGTAAATAATGGTTTTTTTTTTTTTGGTTTCAATATTTCGAGATGTACTTTAAGTTACATCTTTGATCTTCCTGTAGGAAAATCCCATTATGGCTTCTTACATGTGTGATTAGGATCTGGTCTCCTGACGGTGACGGGTTACTATGGTAACGGATCGATTTATATATTTTTTGCATATCAGATGAGAGATTTCTAGAAACTTCACATGCCTCCCTTTTAAATAGCCTTCTTCTTCAAGGTACTTAAGTATCCCTATTAATAATCATCTGTACGAGTCCTGTTGTTTATCACAATATACATCTCTCTGACAGCTGAGTGTTATTGTTTAGACAAATAACGTGTCGTTGACTTGCACAGAAAATATAGAACACAAAAACGGTTTAGATACAGATAACACTAGAACGTTTTAAATCCCGATAACAAATGACCGGTTTAGATCCAGATAACACAAGGATGATTAAGATCCCTATAATACAATAACGGTTTGGATTCAGATAACACAAGGATGATTAAGATCTCAATAATACAATAACGGTTTGGATCCAGATAACACAAGGATGATTAAGATCCCTATAATACAATAACGGTTTAGATCCAGATAACACAAGGATGATTAAGATCTCAATAATACAATAACGGTTTATATCCAGATAACACAAGGATGATTAAGATCCCTATAATACAATAACGGTTTAGATCCAGATAACACAAGGATGATTA
>NW_013671945.1:35933-41126 GCF_000517525.1 Limulus polyphemus | reverse complement strand
CTGTAACACATGATATAGACAAAACTAAGATTTTTTATGATCACAAAACACATTGTAACAAACAAAAAGTAACGTTCTTCACCACCTTATAACGCTGTAACACATGATATAGACAAAACTAAGATTTTTTATGATCACAAAACACATTGTAACAAACCAAAAGTAACGTTCTTCACCACCTTATAACGCTGTAACACATGATATAGACAAAACTAAGATTTTTTATGATCACAAAACACATTGTAACAAACAAAAAGTAACGTTCTTCATCAGTTTATAACGCCGTAACACATGATATAGACAAAACTAAGATTCTTTATGATCACAAACTACATTGTAACAAACCAAAAGTAACGTTCTTCATCACTTTATAACGCTGTGACACATGATATAAACAAAACTAAGATTCTTTATGATCACAAAACACATTGTAACAAACCAAAAGTAACGTTCTTCACCACTTTATAACGCTGTAACACATGATATAGACAAAAGCTAAGGTTGTATATATCATCACGTATCCAATATATTATACGTAGATACTACAGATCTTTATCGTCACATAAAACATACAGAATAAAACACGCAACAGATGTATATATATATATATGCTCTACACAGCAGATAAAGTTCTTTGTCACAAATTAGCAGAAAAAGAAAAAAACATGTGATGCATGTATATAACACAAATACAATCTGTTTGGTGTCTGTTAAAAATATAAGGCAGAGGAAAATTGAAAGTAATACCTGGAAGGTCATCCTGGCCTGGCCTGATTTCCGGACAAATATTATTTACGCTATTGGTGAATTCCTCTAAAATACAAAATATATAAATCCTAATTTGAAACTCAAGTAACAACCAAATGAGATAAAAGTATAAAAACTGGTATTATATTGCGATCAGTTCCATCATTTATAACATCACATCTATTTTCGTATTATAAAAAAAGGGTTAATTTCAGATTCCACAATTTAGGTTTTAAGGAGTAGGTATATTCATTGGTAATTCCTCAAAATTCAAAATCAGTTTTAGGAGGTTCAAGCGAAGACACGAAAGAAAAAAAGTCCTTCAGGAAAGGTATTGTTTCAAAGCATTAAATAATTTACTCTAAAAAAATTGTGGTTATCCAGAAGGGTATTTTTGCAATAGAAATATGATTTTTGCCGTCTTTCTAAACCAGTTTAGTGTCTTAAGGCTATATTTTCAGTTATGGACGGAAGTTATGTAAATTCATGATTAATGAAAGGTTGCTTCCCTTATGTGTAATTGTAAAAAAACGCAAAAATGCCTATAAAAACTGCAAAATACAAAATGTGAAACCGCAAATTTGCATGTATCTACGCATGGGTCCAACAAACCTTAATGCTAAATTTGGTGAAGATGCATCAATAGGGGGCGAAGTAGTGGTTAAAAAACGCAAAAACGTCTATAAAAATCTAAAACCGCAAAATGCAAAACTGAAAATTTGTATGTACCCCTTCTTGGGCCTAATGAACCTTCATGCCAGTTTTGGTGAAGATCAATCCACACTCTGCGAAGTAGTTACATGGACATTCAACAGACGGTATTATTATATTTATTTTGTGTTTTATGTTACAAGATTTAAACTCCAGTGTTGAAGCTTTCATCAGATGTCCTGAAGATCCGTTTCTCATGTGTTCGACAGTTATTTTCATGATAAAAATTACTTCGGTTATATAGATTATACAAGTGATGATACACAAACATGATACAAATTACTATACACCTGTCTATACGATGCAAGTAACTATATTTAGCTCTATACATGCTACTGCTACAAATTACTTTTTCTCTATATAGATAAGTCTCGTGTAAGTATAACAATATAGACAATATAAATTATTGTTTAGATGTTTAAACATGATACAAGTTACTATGTGTTGTATATAGGATAGAAGAATTTATATTGTAATATATATAAGTGTTTATCTGCTTATATGCATGCCAGTTTTGCATTTTAAACTGTTTTTACATATATTTGTTATAATATAATGTAGTTCCAGTTTTCATTAAAAACAATCTTTATAATGAATATTAGTGTGACGATCCATTCAATTAAGTCGATGTTAAAATAAATATTTTTGGAGTTAACAATTTTCATCGTTCTTTGAACTGCAGAAATTATGTAAATATAAACTGGCCTAACAAAAAGACGAATATTAAAGATATGTTAAAACATTAGTAAAACAAATCAAATTCTACAAAATAAGCTAGGCCTAGGCAAGGATCAATATTCAAGATGCATTATAACGTTACTAAAATTAATCAAATCGTTCAGAATAAGAAAGAGGCGATATTCAAAATACATTACAACATTATTTATACGAACCAAGTTTGTCTTAATAGGGTAGGCCTAGGCAAGATATGATTTTAAATATACATTAAAACATTAATCATATGAATAAGTTCGGCAAAAAACCGACTAAGCCTAGGCAAGAAATGATGTCCAATGAACAATATTTCCACAAATCGGCTAGATCTGGACAAAAGACACTACTCAATATACATGAGAACACTGTTACTATGAGTAAACTCGCAGCAAAAACACTAGGCCTAGGGAAAGGACGATAATAAAAATAACAAAAAAATATTAAAACGTTGCTAAAATGAGCCAATTCCTTCAACACTGATCAAAATATTTGTTTCCACCTGATTCGAAACTACTGATGAACAACTACGGTGGTGTATTTTATTAACCTTTTAAAATATTTCTAGCGCATTTCGTATTTACGCCACAGCACTTCATAAACATTTTATTTCAGATCTATCTTATTTAAATTATTAAATTTGTTTGCCAGAGGTCGCTCACTAGCTAGAATCCCTTTTGTTCAATACCAGAACTATTAGCTAAGTTAGACCATAAGCTTTAAAAGGTCTAAAGTGCTTCACCATCTACGGCGTTTTGCAATGTTTAATGCTGAACAATAAATAACAACAGTGAAATACATATACATGATTTTTTCCAATTTGATTTAGAGCTAGAAATAACATAAATTCCTTAAATGTCAAATAATAACTAAAAAAAGAGGGGGGAAGGTTCTCTGAAGAAATAAAACAAATAGTGCAGGTGATGTTTAACAAACCTGATATCAAGTGTTTGACAAAAAAACAACTTATATTTATAAAATACGATGTAAATGCAAGTCTTGTAACCTATGATGGTCTCTTTGTCTATACGACCATGCCGTCAAGTTATTTTCGCAACGATGGTTTTCAGAATATATTTTTCTCTTCCTGAACTTATAAAAGTTTGTTTTATTTTGGATATAAGTAAGTAATTTATGGTTACCACCCCTAAAAAAATAGAAATATTAGAAATAAATTTGAATTCATGGTTTTCACTGTATTTGTTATCGTAAAACAAGAATATTATAAAAAAGAAGACATTAATAAAAACAATATATATATATACATATGTATATAAACGTATACTACTCACGTGATAACACGAGGTCCTGAGGAAGCAACGTGATTGCTATGGTAACCAAGGCTAATGGCCACATGTCCGAGAAGGACCTGAAAACAATAGAAATTTACTTGTTTTTGTCTTCCTTTCCTGTCCTAAACACACATATTTATTAAATGCGGCAAATAATAATGCACAGTCGTTAACAGTTTGCAATATTAAAACAAGTTTTTGTTTGTTTATTGTCAAGTATAAAGCTACACAATGGACTTTCATTATGCTGTGCTCACCATGGGTATCGAAACCTGGTTTTTAGCGTCATATGCCTTCAGAAGGGGCTTCAAACAAGCAATACTTTGCTTATGATAAGAAAAGTACACATTAAGTGAAATAAACAGCTTTTATGACCTAAGTCGCAACTAACTGTTTAGCGAGACAGAGATTTAGTGTAATCTAGAGGCACAGTAACGACTCTTATAGTATTCTCAGGTTCGCTGATTTCCCTGCGAATAATTAGCAGAATGGTTCGTCAGAAAATGTCTTGCGGAGCAACATATGAGTTTTCTTAACCTCGACTAAATTTGAAACAAAGAAAGATACTGGACATGAGTTTAAGCTCAATTTCCAAAACACAAGCATAATCACAGTTAAAAGACAAGTGTAGTTAGCGGTAACTGTACATGAAAACGTGGCATTATATGAAAACAAAAAACAATAAACAATGCTATTCTTCTCAGGATACAGGGCTACCCACGAGACTATCAGTTATTACAAAACAATGAATGTTGTATTTTTGGGCCAATACCCGACTTGCCAGTAGAAAATATCCTTGTCACTTTTTATACAGTATGTTCGAGTATGTTCTGTTTTAAAGCAAGTATAATATGTAAGACTTTAATTTAATGACCTAGTTTTGTGAGTAACTAGGACGAGAGAAACTTAGTAATTCTTTTGACCAACATTCTATATTAAGAATACTTACTCAAGACGTACATACATTTTGAAAAATTTATATATTAACTAAGGGAGAAGGAAACACATGGTATGCTTACATATTACAACTAAAACCAAGTCTGGATGTGGAGTAACACTACCGTGACTCCAGTTGACCAAATATGAGGAAACCACAGATGTCCTAAATATTGGAATACCACAATAAGAGGGTAGGAAACACATGGTATGCTTACATATTACAACTAAATCCAAGTCTGGATGTGGAGTAACACTACAGTGACTCCAACTGACCAAATATGAGGAAACCACAGATGTCCTAAATATTGGAATACCACAATAAGAGGGTAGGAAACACATGGTATGCTTACATATTACAACTAAATCCAAGTCTGGATGTGGAGTAACACTACAGTGACTCCAATTGACCAAATATGAGGAAACCATATTTCTAAATATTGGAATACCACAATAAGAGGGTTGGAAACACATGGTATGCTTACATACCACAACTAAAACCAAGTCTGGATGTGGAGTAACACTACCGTGACTCCAACTGACCAAATATGGGGAAACCACAGATGTTCCAAATATTAGAATACCACATAAGAGGGTAGGAAACACATGGTATGCTTACATATTACAACTAAATCCAAGTCTGGATGTGGAGTAACACTACAGTGACTCCAATTGACCAAATATGAGGAAACCATATTTCTAAATATTGGAATACCACAATAAGAGGGTTGGAAACACATGCTATGCTTACATACCACAACTACAACCAAGTCCGGAGTGAAAAATAGACTGGTAC
>NW_013671945.1:29332-35265 GCF_000517525.1 Limulus polyphemus | reverse complement strand
TTCATTTTACTAAATGTTTTGTTTTGATATATAATTGTTTGGGTTTTTTCATCTAAGCGTCATTAATTTCTTGACGACCTAATAGAAGAAAGGCCGGAGTAACACTACTAGTACTTTTTTATCGTTTGTCTTCTCGTACCAAAGTTAGAATGATGTACTAACGCAATGTGTTCAGGAGAAAGGCTGTAGTAACACTATTGATACTGTTTATAGAGAGAAGGAGTTTTATACAAATCTGGTGTATTGTCACAGCATTTCCTACGCATCTATTCTTAGGCTTCTGAACATACCTAGACACTTCTACGTCACATTAAAAGCAGTAACTTCATATCTATTATAGAGAAATGAATCGTCAACAAATGGTACAATTATGGTTCTTGTTTTAATTCTTCGCACAAGTAGAACTTGATTTGAGCTAGAAAGTTTGACATACGTAGCCTGTGTAATATAAAAAACATCTTTTATATGTTTTAATGGTTAATACATCCCACAGCCACTAGGAGAACAAACGCGACTTGAATTAAAACAGAGAATGTTTAGGAGGGGATGGAAAAGCTAAAATCAAAGGGTGATCTGATGGGCAAATGTTAATTATCCATGTTGCAATGTCAACTTAAATAGGGGTTTAAATCTTACTTTTGCTTTGATTTGTATTTAATAGACATTTTCAAATTATGTATCATGCGACAAAACTCTTCAAAAATGGTGTTGGAAGGAGCTGTAAAGTGGGAGTGCTTGGCTAGACATGTAGATTTTACAATAAGAGGTTGAAAGTTTTGGCAAAGGCAGTTCAATCTAAGGGGGTCTGGATGCATGCCCCTCAGAAAATTAATATAAAAAGTAAAATATAAAGAAATTATAATTCAAGTTTTGTGAAAATTATATACAAAAGAAAAAATAGCGATACCTGATCCAAATATTTATGGTGTCCTGAAATGTCTTTTGTTTACACAGTAAGCTTATATTTATATAACAATTTCAAAAATATGTACTGCTGATGCTAGTGATTTATTTTTTGTGAATTATTCAACCGGAAAAACTGTTTGAAATATTAAATACGATCGAAATATGTTATAATTACAAAAATAGCCACGTTACAATAAAGAGGTCAACCATATAATATTTAAAAAAACAGTGGATAAGTTAAACACGAAAAAGTAGGGAAAATTTAACCCCCCTTTTTATTACAACTGGAAGAAGCAGCAACATGATAAAAGGGGCCAAACTATTTCTTGTTCAACTTATCCCATTTACGTTACCTCTTTTCAGGGTTTGGTTTGCCCCTTTTTATATAACTGGTATCCTTTTTTTATATATCATCTGACCCGTTTATTCTGTGTTTGTTTGTTTTTAATAGCAAAGCCACGTCGGGCCATCTGCTTTGTTTACCGAGGGGGAATAGAATCCCCAATTTTAGCGTTGTAAATCTGTAAACTTACCGCTGTCTCACCAGAGGACCTCTTTACTCTCTCTCTCTCTGCACATGTAAACTATTTTGTACTTTATGCGTTAAAAATTAGACCCGATTTTAGCTAGAAAAACAAGAACACAACTAAACAGATAAGAAAATAGAGAAAAAAGGGATTAAAACATTAAAAAAATATTTTAAAATTACCCAAAGAAAAATACAGACTTACAAACTAATTTTGAAAAAGGGACGCACATAAAAGGAAATTTAAAGGTAGCAAAGATCGGAGATAAAGATAGGTAGATAAATAACATGAAGCAGAAGAAAGTAAATACATAAAATGAAAAAAAAAGCAGTTAGAGAAAGTTGCTAAATGAAAGAATAAAAATTAAATAATTCTCAAAACGAACAATTCTAGACAATCATATTTAAATAATAATAATAGTCTAACACTAATTCCCAGGAGAAAGCAGTAATTACACTGTAAAATTACAAGAAAACTAAGCTAACGTTACTTCAGTTTGTTTGTTTTTTACATTTCACGAGGGATATCTGCGCTAGCCGTCCCTAATGTAACAGTGAAAGACTAGAGGTAAAGCAACCAGTCATCACCGCCCACCGCCAGGAGTTTCAACATTTTCTTTACTCATATGAGTTTTATCACAAGTGGAAACTCGTGCGTGAAAACAACTGGGTGTCAAAGCGACATCCTTGATAAAGATTACTTACCTGATAACTATATGTAATTCAGTCTTTAGTTTTGTATGTTCGAGTTTTACCTCTCCTAATAAACTACATTTGCTATCCGGGTAATTTTACATATACGAGTAACATCTCTCCTAATAAGCCATTTTGCCCGGATCAGTGATTTTCTTTCCCCGTTTAAACCAATTGACTATTAATTTGAATCGTCCTGTTAAGGCATCACGTGACTACTAAAGACACTATGCCTTTAAATCTAACACCCATTTTTTCACATGGCTCTGCCTCTTTAAACTTCTTAACTTTGTGAGCAAGACTTCTTCACATAATTTGAGGTGCGAGGGTGATCAAGCTATAAATTCACCCACGGAGTTAGCCTCTTTAAGGACAGTTACAAGTCTGAAAAATCCAGTAGAATCTTGATTATAGTTTCAGTTAAAGCTGTTAGGTGTTTTATTTTTCTCGCCGAAAGGAGTTTTATACGGATACTTGCGCCTCGGATCACCCACGGAGTCGACGCCTATGCCACCAGTGACTTTAGATTTCAACATTATACACTGAACCTCACACGTGCAAGGTTGCACAAAAGTATGAAGCGATTTAAAACTCTGATAGTTAAAAATCCTTTAACTTTAAATTATTGAAAACCGAAATAATGAAGATGTCTGTAAACGTAGTGATAATACTCACAATATTGTCCATTTCTTCGAACAATTGCACGTGCGTTAGAAAGCGTACGTAGAATATATATTTCTATAGAGGAAGCACTGTGTCGGAGTGGATAATTTGTTTCTTCCAGTTCTTTCTGGCGCTACTTTTGTTTTTGGTTTAATAAAAAAAAACATACTTTGTATACTTCGTTCATCGTTTGAAATTTTAAAAAATAGAGATTCTAAAGTTCTTTATCTCTTCCGATTGAAAGTTAAATCACCTGAGTTTTTCACGTCCTTACCTTTGGAGTTATTTCGCTGTCTCGTGCTTTGTTTGAATTTCATCAAAAGACGTTTCTCGCTCTATTCGCATTGTTTTATGTTTGGTTGAAGCTAAGCCTCATTGGGCTATCTAAGCCAATCAGAAATCACAATAAAAGATGAGCTTTCTAGAAGAAGTTTTATCTACAGGTTCACTGTAGCTATTCATTCTTATTAAGCAGATGACTTCAGCTTTATTCCACAGTGTAATAGCACTGCTTGGAAACTTTATGTCTGAGATAACTCATGTGTTATGGAGTCATCCGTTGTCTTTCAAAACGACTCCATTAACTAGTATTAATAAAAGTGTGAATAATACTTCCAGGTTTAAAACACTTTCAAGTAGAGTCCAACATGACACCACGCTATTTATAGTTAATTCTTTAATAATAACGGCAGGTTTAAAACACTTTCAAGTAGAGTCCAACATGACACCACAGTATGTATAGTCAATCCTTTAATAATAACAGCAGGTTTAAAACACTTTCAAGTAGAGTCCAACATGACACAACGGTATTTATAGTCAATCATTTAATAATAACAGCACGTTTAAAACACTTTCAAGTAGAGTCCAACATGACACCACGGTATTTATAGTTAATCCTTTAATAATAACGGCAGGTTGAAAACACTTTCAAGTAGAGTCCAACATGTCACCACGGTATTTATAGTCAATCCTTTAATAATAACGGCACGTTTAAAACACTTTCAAGTAGAGTCCAACATGACACACGGTATTTATAGTTAATCCTTTAATAACAACGGCAGATTTAAAACACTTTCAAGTAGAGTCCAACATGACACCACGGTATTTATAGTTAATCCTTTAATAATAACGGCAGATTTAAAACACTTTCAAGTAGAGTCCAACATGACACCACGCTATTTACAGTCAATTTATTTAAGTTATAATATGTAAACACATGTAGATAACTACAGACCACACGTAGATGAGGTTTTAGCTTATATTTTGATTACTAGTAAATACTAATGTCCAGTATACAATACCTAATGTTTTGAAGTTGCTCGTGACCACATGATATAGCTCCATTTTGAGAACTTTATTTGAAGTTGAACAATTAAAAACGTAAGATTAACAAATACAACACATTAAATATCTTTTGTTCTGGGAACCACGTGTACTTATGAACATCAATGTGTGTGGGAGAGCTTCCAAAATATCCAGGAGGACTTTCACTGAAGAAAAAGTAATCATCGCTTCCCCCAATATTTACATTCAAATGTTTTTACACATGAAAACAGTAATTAGATCCATTCGATGTTTAAGGTTTACATCGAAGTAGACTCTTAGGTCCAGCTATCATAACAACGAAAGGATAAAAAATAGATTTAAGTCATTTCAAGACAGAGAGAAACGATAAAGTCAAAGTACAGGAGTAGTGGAATGAGCAGAGCGATAAGCTTAACACAGCCAAATAAAGTGTGAAGTGATAAGGGCTGAGGTAGACAGTGGGTTAACTAATGACGGTGAGGCTTAGGATTCTTCATGTCAAAAAATGGAGAAAATACAAACAATACAATGACACAGTTTGCTGTAAATGTATTAAAGAAGCATAATATTGTACAAAATGATTATCATTTATTGAATACATAGTTAGTCATATTCTTTAAGCTCAAGGAAAAATGTTCGTTTCAGAAAGCACAGCTAAATTGCAGGTCAGACCAAATAGCGGGAGTTGACTGTCCCTCTTATAGCGAACCCACGGCCCCGGATGTTGAATCAAGGTTTTGCGATAACGGTGCACGAACCCTCGGATTCACAGTACGATAACTACTAGGAAATAAAATACAACAATAACAGCAAAAAGATAGTAGGATAGAAATCAAAATGTTAAAGGTTGGAAACAGGAGTGATTTTTGTGTGTCCATTAAACAAGAAATAATCTAAAAACAGCTCATTATCAACTTAATAATCATTTAAAGTCAACTTGGCTGCTCTTTTTAATCGAGTCAGTCATTAAGATATTTGTTTGCTGTTAAGTGCAAAGTCACACAATTAGTTATATGTGCTCTGCCTACCACGGGTATCGAAACTCGATTTTTAGCGTTGTAAGCCTGCAGGTTTACCGCTGAGCCACTAGGGGACAAGTCCTTTAGAATGTCAAATAATACCAGGACATTGTGTAAAATTGATGTCCTCTAATAAGCAAAGTGTGCCAACAAATTATTTTGTTGTTTTTTTATTCAACATTATAGCATACACGTTTTTCATCACATAACTTCATATGGTTGATGAAAAGTAATATCAGCTGTCAGCCGATTTACCCAAACGTTTACAACTCAACGCTGTTATTTCGTAGAATATTTATTTAATATTAGACACTATCAGCCGAACTACTGAGGAGAAGAAAGTAGTTCTTAGAATGTAAGAACGAGGCCTATTAGTGTGAGAATATGGAAAATTAAAGATGTTTAGGAAATCAAAATCGTCTCTTGTTTTTATATTATAAGAAACGATTAGGATCCTCTCACAAAGGTCAACCTGTCATCTCAATACTATTTTGCAGTAGTAAATTTCATATTTTTTTCAGTACATCTCTTCCAGGAACAGGTTAATAAACAGAGAATAAGAACTTGGGTTTTTAATCTCACCACACGTCAGAATAAACCCTTTTTCTCTCTCCTCATAATAGGAATACGGGTTTATTTTTTATTCACGTTATGGTCGCGCCATTAAGATCGCGTTTATTCTAGTTTGTGTCACTCAGATTACATCCGTGCTAATGAGATCGTGTTTATTCCAGTTTGTGTCACTCAGGTTATATTCGTGCTAATGAGATCGTGTTTATTCTGGTTTGTGTCACTCAGGTTATATTCGTGCTAATGAGATC
>NW_013671945.1:27922-28976 GCF_000517525.1 Limulus polyphemus | reverse complement strand
CGGGATCGTGTTTATTCTGGTTTGTGTCACTCATATTATGTATATGCCAATGAGATCGTGTTTATTCTGGTTTGTGTCACTCATATTATGTATATGCCACCGGGATCGTGTTTATTCTGGTTTGTGTCACTCATATTATGTTTATGCCACCGGGATCGTGTTTATTCTGGTTTGTGTCACTCATATTATGTTTATGCCACCGGGATCGTGTTTATTCTGGTTTGTGTCATTCAGCTTATGTTCGTGCCACATGGATCGTGTATATTCTGGTTTGTGTCACTCAGCTTATGTTCGTGCCACAGGGATCGTGTTTATTCTGGTTTGTGTCATTCAGCTTATGTTCGTGTCACATGTATCGTGTTTATTCTGGTTTGTGTCATTCAGCTTATGTTCGTGCCACATGGATCGTGTTTATTCTGGTTTGTGTCATTCAGCTTATGTTCGTGCCACATGGATCGTGTTTATTCTGGTTTGTGTCATTCAGCTTATGTTCGTGCCACAGGGATCGTGTTTATTCTGGTTTGTGTTACTCATGTTATGTTTATGCCACCGGGATCGTGTTTATTCTGGTTTGTGTCATTCAGCTTATGTTCGTGCCACAAGGATCGTGTTTATTCTGGTTTGTATCACTCATGTTATTGAAGCTGTTTTTGTGGTGGTTTCAGCTCATTTATCGTAACACTCAGATCATGTTTTCTCTATATATATCATAGTTTGTGACCTTCCTTATCGTGTCATTTAAGTTCTATTTTTGGATAATATTCGTATTGATCAGTGTCATAGACATGATGTGTGCACTGATTTGCGCATGATAGTTTGTTCACTTCAGATCGTCAGAGAGTAATAGTTTGTTCACTTCAGATCGTGTTTGAGAGATAGCTTGTACATTTCAGATTATCAAGGTAATGGGGATCCCAAAGTTATCTAAGTCCATTAATTATCAAGGTAATGGGAATCTTAAAGTTATCTAAGTCCATTAATTATCAAGGTAATGGGAATCTCAAAGTTATCTAAGTCCATTAATTATCAAGGTAATGGGAATCTCAAAGTTATC
>NW_013671945.1:22860-27037 GCF_000517525.1 Limulus polyphemus | reverse complement strand
GTGAGTACCATTTCTCTTGATGTCGTTACAGGTAACACTGCCATAACACAAACTCTGTCCAACCATAACTTTGTGAGTACCATTTCTCTTGATGTCGTTACAGGTAACACTGCCATAACACAAACTCTGTCCAACCATAACTTTGTGAGTACCATTTCTCTTGATGTCGTTACAGGTAACACTGTCATAACCCAAACTCTGTCCAACCATAAATAACTTTGTGAGTACCATTTCTCTTAATGTCGTTACAGGTAACACTGTCATAACACAAACTCTGTCCAACCATAACTTTGTGAGTACCATTTCTCTTGATGTCGTTAAATTTCTTTACTTCTCTGGCTTTATCCAAACCTTACTCATGTACAGTATTAGAAAATGCTTCAAGTATAACCTGTTTAATATGATTTCTACATATAATTTGTTACAGTTGTTTTCAGTCACTTAGTAGTTTTATCTGTAAAAAAGAAAACTCAGTTATCAAAAAATACTAAATGGATAAGATAATGAACTAAATTCCACCCGAACATCGATCATTTCGGTAAACTTTCGAAAGTTACTTGTTCCGAACTTGTCCTTACGTTCTTCTGGCATATATAGAGAAGCCGCTTCGGAATTTTAGTCATTTCACGAAGAACCGTTGAACATTTTAAAGCCTGTCATTTTTCAGACTTTTATGAACACAACATAATTTTATCACATTGCATACAGGATCCTACAACATATATATCGTCAAAATTAATTTCTGCCCAGTTAGTTATAGAATCCACACATTAGAAAGTCTCGTATTTGACTTAAAAACAAGAGGCTTACAAGAAAAATCGAAACAAGTCAACAACATGGATTTAGAAAATAGTTTCAATACTTACTCCACCAGCTTTACTTAGTTTTAGTTGTTCTCAAATCCACTTCATGTACGCTTTACTGAACTATAAAAATGTCCGACCTGTTTATTCTGCTCACAGATACTGAAATATTTTTCTTAGCAACCTGCAGCACAGGGAAAAGAAAGAGCGTTCTATATGATACGTGAGATTCTGTTTCGAGTTTTATAAAAAGTCATTATCCAAACAACTCAGTCGAAAAGTGAAAAGTTTTACAAGTTTTTAGCTTAGAAGTAAAGTCGGTGTGCTATTCCACTAATTATCCTGTCAAAATGGTGGCCTTTAGCTCTTCTGTTTCCCGTATCATGACAGGACTCAGTGTCCGGCCTAGGTTTCTGTGTGCGGTGCGGCTGCAACAGAACAGTCCTGTTGGCACTACAGCGCCACCACGATGTAAATAGCACGAGAGTAGCTCTAACAGCGTGTTTGTCGAGAGTCTTATACTGGTGTATATAAATACGACCACTATATTAATTAATGACCGTAGTTTAAAGTGGGGGGACGACATTATACTTACAGAAAAAGAATGCCAACAACAAAACTAAATTAGCTAACAAACTCAACTCCCGCTGTTTTTAGCAGAGAACGGACATCTATATTTTCAAAATCAAAACGTTTTACTTGCAGTGAAAAGAGAAAATTCTCAAATTAAATTCGATCAGTTTTAAATTTGCATAATAGTTTATTTTACAATAATTTCGATTTAAAACATAACAAAATAAATATATAAAATAAGAATATCTACACGACTAAAAAAAAGTAAACTATATGTTATATGAAAATAGTTCAGCTTACTGAAAACTTCCTCAGGTGTTTTAAACTTATATTTTTATTCTAGGTGTTTTACTTATTGATACACCCACATTAGTATTTGGACGAAAAGCCACAAGATTTTACTTAATGTTTTACATTCTCAGGAAGGTGTAAATGAAATGGCATGACGAACAGTTTAGAATTCTTTACAGAAAGAGTCCCGAGTCTATTAAAAGATCGACAAACTATTTATATGCATGAGCAATTGAATCAATAAATAAAAAATTAATATAATCTGCAGAAGATAGCATGTGCACTAGATATGTTAGCGCTCTTGTGTAAATCACGTGCATGTGTATCACACTGAAACAATAAATAGCGTAGAAGTACCACCTACAGGCACCAAAACAGCAGCTTTGACATAGAGCGCCTCTCCAATTAAAGATGGCTAAACAAACTGATCCAGAACGGGATGATGTGTCTATCTACACTCCTTTAAGTTAATGACTCACTGAGGAAAAACGTTAATTGAGAAAGAGAGAGAGAGGTATTTCAACAAGGCAGAGTAACAGTGAATTAACAGCTGAAACATTTACAACTTCAAACACGAGTTAAAACTTCTGTGTTTTAATTTTACTAAAATAATCCTTTTTAATCAATCGTCAGACGATACAACATTCCAGATATTTTATTTTCACTTATCCTTCTTAGTTTTGTTTGACGCCGACATGATAATGTTTTGTTGATTTATTTAGTAAATTATTGTCTAACTTCGATTACGTCAGAATCAGAGGGGAAACGATTTAAGTCTTCTGCCATGACTACTAGCCTAAGTAATCTCTTGTTCAATGTGTTATTTAACTGCTCAAGTTAGCTTTAACAAAACCTTATTTAATTAGGTTTAACTCAGCTTTGACCAAATCTTGCTTTAACGAGTTAAAGTCAGTTTCAGTAAAATCATGTTCAACCTCATTCGAATCAGCTTCAATACAGTCTTGTTAACCTCATCGCAGTCAGCTTCGGGAAAGTCTTGTTTAACCTCACTCAAGTCAGCTTCAGTAAAATCTTGTTCAACCTCACTCAAGTCAGCTTCAGTAAAACTTTTAACCTTACTTAAGTCAGCTTCAGTAAAACCTTGGTTAACCTCACTAAAGTTAGCTTCAGTAAAACTTTTAACCTTACTTAAGTCAGCTTCAGTAAAACCTTGGTTAACCTCACTCAAGTCAGCTTCAGTAAAATCTTGTTTAACCTCACTCAACTCAGCTTCAGTAAAACTTTTAACCTTACTCAAGTCAGCTTCAGTAAAATCTTGTTTAACCTCACTCAAGTCAGCTTCAGTAAAATCTTGTTTAACCTCACTCAAGTCAGCTTCAGTAAAACTTTTAACCTTACTTAAGTCAGCTTTAGTAAAACCTTGGTTAACCTCACTAACGTTAGCTTCAGTAAAATATTGTTTAACCTCACTCAAGTCAGCTTCAGTAAAATCTTGTTCAACCTCATCGAAGTCAGCTTCAGTAAAATCTTGTTTAACCTCACTCAAGTCAGCTTCAGTAAAATCTTGTTTAACCTCACTCAAGTCAGCTTCAGTAAAATCTTGTTTAACCTCACTCAAGTTAGCTTTAGTAAAATTTTATTCAATCTCACTCAAGTCAGCTTCAGTAAAATCTTATTTTGGATCGATGAAGGCCTACTTTTGGAACACAAATCAGATTAGGTCCAAGACAAGCCTTTTCTGGGTCAATGAAGGCCTTGGTACTCTGTCCACCACAGGTATTGAAACCCAATATTTTGCGTCGTAAGCTGGCAAACTTACTACCAAGCCATTGGGTATCAATGGGAGAAGGACGTTTAAGCTTAGAAATCAGCTCTCCATCTGCTAACAGTAATAAAGAAACAAACATTCCTCGAATCCACCCACCAGATTCTTCACTCCTCTCATAGCCATGACAACCAGTGGATAGACATTCCACTGACGTGAATTACAGAATAAAAAAACAACCACACCCGATCGTCTCCAGATGTCATACAAATCGAAAGACTAATGTCAACATGAAGACTCAGAGGGTTGGTAAACACGCGGCTAAATTAGCGTGTTTGTAAAAATTGCGATTATGTTAATGTAGATACGTCGATGAATGACACTTCACATTTAAAATGCACTGTTTAGCCAGATGTGGGTTCACACACATGCATATATCTAAAAGTCATATATTATTAGGAAATATTAGACGGATGTCAGCTGATCTAGATAAATCTGTCTAATCTAATCCTGAGATCTAGATGGTCCTAAAATTAAACATATTAACCTAATGTTCACTGATACACATACATCTGTCTTATCTCATCCTGAGACCTAGATGGTCCTAAAATTAAACATATTAACCTAATGTTCACTGATACACATACATCTGTCTTATCTCATCCTGAGACCTAGATGGTTCTAAAATTAAACATATTAACCTAATGTTCACTGATACACATACATCTGTCTTATCTCATCCTGAGACCTAGATGGTTCTAAAATTAAACATATTAACCTAATG
>NW_013671945.1:16318-21962 GCF_000517525.1 Limulus polyphemus | reverse complement strand
ACGGCTAGCGCAGATAGCCCTCGTGTAGCTTTGCGCGAAATTCAAATATAAAACAGTTTTGAAACAGTAATTAAACGATGGTGTAAAAAATATAGCACGTGTTATTGTTAATACAGAGCTTTGAAAATATGGTAAGTTCCTTTTTATGTGGAATGAAAAGGTTATAAGGTCAGATATGTTTGTGACATGCTGCCTTTGTTAAGTGGAATACTTTGGTATTTGGTGCTGGACGACCAGATTATATATGAAGCGGACCTTGGAGGAAGATTAATACACACATCGTCCATCCGACAGTAAAAATTATTCTAAGTCAAGCTTTACGTTTTAACCAGTTTTCCGGCAACTCGTCAACCAGGAGAGTAACAACACACACGGTGTAAAGAACTTGTCAGATCTAAGTTTAGCACTTTAGCCTCTCGTCAGCTTGGTCTTCAAGTGTGGCGCCATCTAGTAATATACTGAAAAATAAAATAGTAGTAAAACTAGAGTCAGTAATAGCTATACCATGTGTTAGAGCGTGTTGTTTTTAATCTGTTGAAAGCTGGAACTGTCAACTGGTAGTTGAGATTGAAGGCATGCTTCATTACCTAATGTTAATAAAAACATAGAACTGTTGACGGGAGACGCTACTAACTTATCATGACGAAGGACGGCGAATCAGCGTGACAGAAAAAAATCATGAAGATTCGTCATCGAATAAACTCGTTCATCAAGCTATTTCTTAGCTACGCCTAAGTTAAAGCATCTGGATGACTTCAACGAAAAAATGTTGTCAGTTTTTTTCTTTTAGCAAAAGAATGGTTTGTTCTTTTCAAGGGGAGTTAATGTACAAAAGAAGCCGAACATATGTGCTGGCATTATTCAGTGTAAATATCTGTTGACTTCCTTATTTTATTTTACATTATTCACATTTTCTAATTTTATACTCATCACTTCTAGGTTCCTACTTATCAGTATAGGAATTAGTGTATCTGGATTTCCTCCTCAACTTCATTAGGTTCCTACTTATCAGTATAGGAATTATTGTGTCTGGATTTCCTCCTCAACTTCATTAGGTTCCTACTTATCAGTATAGGAATTAGCATGGTTGGATGCGTTGATGTTTTTTCACATGTAAATGAAGAAGTGTCCACTTTAATTTTACTGCATACTACTGTGCTATCCCACCATTTAGTTTTGCTGTATACGGTGTCATCCTTCCATTTAGTCTTACCGTATACGGTGTTATCCTTCCATTTAGTTTTACCGCTATATACGATGTTATCCTTCCATTTAGTTTTACCGCTATATACGTGTTATCCTTCCATCTAGTTTTACCGCTGTATACGGTGTTATCTTTCCATTTAGTTTTGCCACCGTATACGGTGTTATCCTTCCATTTAGTTTTACCGCTATATATGGTGTTATCCTTCCATTTAGTTTTATCGCTGTATACGGTGTTATCCTTCCATTTAGCTTTACCGCTACATATGGTGTTATCCTTCCATTTAGTTTTGTCGCTGTATACTGTGCTATCCTTCCATTTTTACCGCTGTATACGGTGTTATCATTCTTGCTTCCGGAGAAAGCCAAGAAGTACGTAATCAATCTATCTCTTGAGGTCGTTGACTACGCGATACGGAATAAAGTCAAATCACTAGCAAGAACTAAATGTTATGAAAACTTAAAGCTTTCTTTCATCAGCCTTCAATGTTGCCATTAAATAGTGAACTGTTTTATATTCGACCTTTCTTTTGTTATATATCTAGTACACTAAACCAGCTAATTAAACGTTACACACACACAAGAAATAGCTGCATTGTCACCAAAATCTTGAAATGTTATACAAACAACTCCTAAGATTAATTTTTTAATTGTGTGAAAAACTTAAAATAAACTTTAAGTTTAACACTATAATGTAACTATTGGACATGAGATTTCAAGCTCATTTACGTCAGATATAATATTAGGTCCATGTATGACGTATGATCTTATAAGCTGCTTTCGTTGTAATTAATTATATATGTATCGACTTAATTGATTTAAGTCGTCATCTGTTATACGTTTTTTAATTTATGATAGTGTTAAATTACGTAATGTTCTACATTGTTAGGTTTAACGTACCGTTCATGTTACAGTTTTCTATCACTTAATTAATGAGCTTCAAATCTTGCGTTCAGTAACTATGTTGTAGAGTTAGCCCCAGAATTTATTTATTTAAATCACACAAACACTTATTACCCCAAAGTTCAAAGGTTCGAGAACATTCTAGATTTTATAACAATTACTTTAACAAACGCCACTTGTGGGCTTTTAATAAAACAACATGAAATATACGTCTGTCTAAATAAGCCTTTGTTCATTTGCGATACAGTAAGACAAACCTGGTAAAAAAAAACCCAAACAAAACAGGACAAGTTCGGACGACATGAGAGAGAAAAGTATATTAAAATATGACAGCAAGACGTATGTGATATACTGAAAACAATATGTACCACGAAACGAGATGAGGAAAAATGTCCGTGATGGTGATAGTGTAGTGTCCTTCACTCTTCATCGCTAATAATAAGGTGATAGTGTAGTATCCTTCACTCTTCATCGCTAATAGTAAGGTGATAGTGTAGTGTCCTTCACTCTTCATCGCTAATAGTAAGGTGATAGTGTAGTGTCCTTCATTCTTCATCGCTAATAATAAGGTGATAGTGTAGTGTCCTTCACTCTTCATCGCTAATAGTAAGGTGATAGTGTAGTATCCTTCACTCTTCATCGCTAATAATAAGGTTAAAGTATATTTCTATTAAGAATCAGTATCCTTCACTCTTCATCGCTAATGATAATTTTAAAGTATATTTCTATTAAGAATCAGTATCCTTCACTCTTCATCGCTAATAATAATTTTAAAGTATATTTCTATTAAGAATCAGTATCCTTCACTCTTCATCGCTAATAATAATTTTAAAGTATATTTCTATTAAGAATCAGTATCCTTCACACTTCATCGCTAATGATAATTTTAAAGTTACAAACAAATAGAAAGATTTACCAGAGGTGTGATGAAGGATTTTTGTTACTTTTATTTTAATTTTTTTGTTGTTGTTGTAATATCATAAAGTGTTGTCTAGAAAACTTTGGTAAACAATTAAGTAAATCAGAAAACAGAAGGAAAGTGTTTATGTTTCTTTCTTCAGATACATTACTGCATCTATCACGAACAAAGACACTGACGTTTAAACTTGATATTGTATGATTTACTTTACAGCAGAAACGACAATTAGTTTCAACATTGAAACTTGGACCCGACGACTCCACGGGGTAAAATGTAGAATTCACCAATTCGTTTTTATGTTCACTAATTCAACTTTAAGTACTATTCTAATTTAATTGGATGGCATGGTGTCCCTTTAAGGTCAGAGTTCAAACTTGCTAATAAGAGTGAAAAAATTATAGCTATTGTTAACCTTTGACTCCAGGCACTCTAAATAACAGATACAAGTACTTGTGTGTGATATATTACAGTTGTGCCCCGGCTGGTCAGCGGTAAGTTTACGGACTTATAACTCTAAAATCTGGGACTCGATTCCTCTCGGTGGACAGACTTCAGATAAGCTACTGTGTAGTTTTCTACTCAAAATTGAAAGTTTCGGTAAAAATATAAATTGGAAACTACTCACAATAAGTGCACAAAACTAACATTAAAAACAGTTTGAAATGAATATTCTCGTTGAAATCTTTCGACTCTAATTGAACACAAATCCTTCTTTGACCAGATATATTTTATATAATTACTTTCCCCTTGATAATATATCATTAATTTCAGGGCCGGTCTTTGGGGTGTGCGACATGTACCCACGCACAGGCCACAATCTGGCCTAGGGCCGGCTCTGATTACTTTCACATTGACTTTTTATTAACCTCTTTTAAAATAATGTAATGTTTTTATATTCATCCCTGCCCATTAACAAAATGTCATGATTTCGTTACAATGTCCATAAATCCCAACGTATATACAAAATATCATTACATTCAACAAGGTTTTTTGTGTATCCATTATTGCCCAGGAGTTTTTGGTCTATCCATTATTGCCCAGGAGTTTTGGTGTATCTATCTTTCCCACCTTTGACATATCCTTACTTTTATTTATCTGTTTCCAACATAGTTACGGGTTGGACCTATGTTAGAGCTGTGTTTGAATTAGAGCGATACATCAAAATTTTCAATCCATGGATGCGTTATAAAAGTGTCAGTCAATTCCTCAGCGTGGGTGATGGGTAGCAGGGAGATAGTGACTAGCTGGCTTCCTTCTGATCAGTTGCTCAAAATTAGGGACGGCGGCAGACAGCCTTGGTAGGCTATACGATAAACATAAAATACAGTAGCAGACGGCCTTGGTAGGCTATACGATAAACATAAGATACAGCGGCAGACGGCCTTGGTAGGCTATACGATAAACGTAAAATACAGTAGCAGACGGCCTTGGTAGGCTATACGATAAACATAAGATACAGCGGCAGACGGCCTTGGTAGGCTATACGATAAACATAAAATACAATAGCAGACAGCCTATTGAATCAATCTCAAACAGTCTTAGCAGGTTGACGCTTCAGACAATGTTAAATATTCTAAATGGATTCAAGATCAAAGTATGAAAGTTGTTAGACTGTTTCTCAAACAACCATGCTTTTCTGTATGGTCAGTGAGATGTAGAGTGTTCAAGGGTGGGATCACCTCAAAATCTTTATTTGTTGGTAGATGGAAAACAAATTGGAAATGTTGTTTTTGAAGGAGCTTTGTTATAATTTTAAATTTTTAGATAAAGTTTATGTTCAAGTTATTACTTTAAAATGTATAATTGCTGTAAAACTTACATTATTGTAATCAAGTTTAAACATTCTCCGTCAGATGATGGGCATTTCAGCTTGTATTTTTATATTTATATATACCCAACTATATCTCCATCTATCATTACTTCTAAAGTGAATTTTAAATTTATAATATTGTTACGTCTCTGGTCGTTTGATAATTTCTCGTATAATTTCTTTCGGATGAAACTTTAGCGACACAAGTCCTTTCTTTAATAAAACTAGTTTATTCTTTCACAATACAACTTTGCAATACACTTAATATCCACAGTCACTTTAACTTAAACACACGTTATAATTCACAACGATTCACGCACTTTACTTACGGTTACTACCGCGCTTGACTCAATTGTCCGTCTCCATCTCTGCAATTCAATTATCTATCCCGTCACTTCTTGCCGATCTTATATATACAAAATAGAAGGCGTCTGGCAAACAATCGAGCCTTCAGGAACCTTCGAGATATTCATTAGGTGTTACCAGCTTCACGTGACTTCCGCTGTCGTAACAATATGTTATTACTTTATGGCTATGTAGCCCTATCACTTTACATGATGACTTTATGTGTATTTATGTCCTCTTATTTAAAATAAATCATTACTTTCATAATTGTTTTAATATTTATCTACGTGCATTACTATATATACCTCTCTTGTTTGTAAAGAAACATCGCTTCCTCTTTGCTGTCATAAACAATCCATATAGCGAGTTCGGAAGGCCTTTCATCGACACATTTCTTATTATTATGTTTAGCTTTACACATAACGTAGATGTATTATTTGGTGGGGCTTTTATTCGGCTAGAGT
>NW_013671945.1:11134-15505 GCF_000517525.1 Limulus polyphemus | reverse complement strand
AAAACAATATAAAACAGTATCTCTGTGTTAAGAAACGTCGGAAAACAATATAAAACAGTACCTCTGTGTTAAGAAACGTCGGAAAACAATATAAAACAGTATCTCTGTGTTCAGAAACGTCGGAAAACAATATAAAACAGTACCTCCGTGTTAAGAAACGTCAGAAAACAATATAAAACAGTACCTCTGTGTTAAGAAACGTCGGAAAACAATATAAAACAGTATCTCTGTGTTCAGAAACGTCGGAAAACAATATAAAACAGTACCACTGTGTTAAGAAACGTCGGAAAACAATATAAAACAGCCTCTCTGTGTTAAGAAACGTCGGAAAACAATATAAAACAGCCTCTCTGTGTTAAGAAACGTCGGAAAACAATATAAAACAGTATATCTGTGTGTTGAGAAAAGTTGGAATAGAAAGTTCCCGATCGAACGTTAAGGTAATCAAGTCTTGTAGCAAGACAATAATATTTTTGTCCTTTGTTTAAAAATGTAAGACGTTATCTTATCTCTAATATTTGGACCTCAGTGTAAACAAACGACAGAAAAGACATTTTTTTGTCTCTAATGTCTGGACTTGTATTTAAATTTAACAAGAAAAGAATGTTTCTTTTGTTTCTTATACTTGACACTCTCGTTGACACTCTCGTTGAACGTGTGACAAGGGAGAAACATTTGTCTGTAATGTTTGGTTCTCTGTTACAATACGTAACATGCAAGGAATATTCTTCTTGTCTGTAATGTTTGGTTCTCTGTTACAACATGTAACATGAAAGTAACATTTCTCGGGACACTTGTTAGCACCTTCTGTATAAAAGTATTTTCTAATATAATTAAACTTTACGGTTTAAACGCCACTGAAATATTAGAAACCAACAGGCTTAAAATTTCTGATAAAAGTCACATTAACTGTAGAAGAATTTTGATTATTTTCTGTTCCAGTTCTTGCATACAAATTGTTTACAGAATGATTCAGCCTATATACAACCTGCGTTCCACTTGCGGAGAGTGACAGTAAACATCTTTATGTTTGCTTGCCAATGAGAAGCAAACAAAAATATAATAACCCAATAAGGAAGGAGCTAGAAATGAGAAAGCTAGTGAATGGTGTGCCGCGCGTAACAAGCTGTCTTTCTCATTTGCTTACGTTAGAACTCCTGTTTCTCATTAGATGCATGTACCCGTTAAAAATAGAACTTGTAATACTTGTGCCTGGTGATGAAAGACAGAACTTGTATCCTGTTGGTATGTACGCTAATATCAGCACATAGTTAAAAACTCGGGAATGAAATATGTTGAATAGATACAGACACACTATACAAGCTACACGGATTAATAAAAGGAATGATCCCTACACAGATCAATCAGCTCATACCAGCTACACGGATTAACAAAACAATTGATCCCTACACGGATCAATCAGTTCAAACCAGCTACACGGGTTAACAAAAGGAATGATCCCTACACAGATCAATCAGTTCAAACCAGCTACACGGATTAACAAAAGGAATGATCCCTACACAGATCAATCAGTTCAAACCAGCTACACGGATTAACAAAAGGAATGATCCCTACACAGATCAATCAGTTCAAACCAGCTACACGGATTAACAAAAGGAATGATCCCTACACAGATCAATCAGTTCAAACCAGCTACACGGATTAACAAAATGAATGATCCCTACACAGATCAATCAATTCAAATCAGCTACACGGATTAACAAAAGGAATGATCCCTACACAGATCAATCACTTCAGACCAGCTACACGGATTAATAAAACAATTGATCCCTACACAGATCAATCAGTTCAAACCAGCTACATGGATTAACAAAAGGATTGATCCCTACACAGATCAATCAATTCAAACAGCTACACGGATTAACAAAAGGAATGATCCTTACATGGATCAATCAGTTTCTACCAGCTACACGGATTAAAAAAAGGAATGATCTCTACACAGATCAATCAGTTCAAACCAGCTACACGAATTAACAAAAGGAATGATCTTTACACAGATCAATCAGTTCAAACCAGCTACACGGATTAACAATAGGAATGATCCTTACATGGATCAATCAGTTTCTACCAGCTACACGGATTAACAAAAGGAAACAAGTAGTAATCCTTCTGTTAATCCGTGTAGCTGGTTTGAACCGACTGATCCATGTAGGGATCATTCCTTTTGTTAATCCGTGTAGCTGGTTTGAACTGATTGATCTGTGTAGGAATTAACAAGTTACAAGTAAACGCGGATGAATATCCATTTAGTTAAATGTTAATTGGATTACAACGCCTTTAGGGGTAAATAAACGTTTCTTCACAAAAAAAATGTATTTTTATTCTAGTGAAGGTTGTTGGGATTTCTTTTAATAACGTTTCATCTGTTCTGTATGGTAAGTAGAAAGCATATTAGAAACACACAATCTAAATATTTTAAGCAATAAGTGCTGTGCCTAAGTGTAACAGTTGACTATTTATCTGACAGGGTCTTATAGAAACTACAATTATATATATTCTCTCTCCCCTTTACATAAACATTTATTTATTTTTAAGCCATCGCCCCATGTGTATTTTTATTTACTGAACGTTAACTAAGTCGACTGGTCGAACATTCACAGATGTTTTACAGAAAGATCCGACTGTAAAAATGTGGTTCTTTTACTATATGACAGAATAGAAGACAAGGATCCATAATGAAGAAGAACGACACGATTAATTTCTAGACAGGATTTGATTTAATGCATAAACGGCGTAGTTCCTACGTTTGCGCCCCTTTATCTGACTTCGTTCTCCGTATAAGGACACTCCAACAGTAGATTGGTCTACATAACGAGTTAAGTAGCTACTTGTACTTTCTGTTCAGTGGCTCCGAAGAAAACGCTGAACTTTTTTTTATACGTTAATAAGCTATTTAGTCCTATAGATAAAGGGAGGACAAATCAGTGAATCTCCGCTTAGTATGCCAACAGTTCCGTTGTAACCAAACATAGAAGCACACCAAACCACAATATATGTTTTGAAGTCTTGCTCCATTAAATTTCATTTTATTCAACGTGATCTGGTGAATGTGTGAAATTCTTTAACTGACAGCACAGAAAAAGTTTCACGTCCATTCGGTTAACAGTGGCCGAGTAGGTAGCTGATTGGCTGAGCTGTTTCTGAACCATGAGTTAGCTGAGTAATCCACGTGTAACATAAAGTTCAGTTTGAAAATACCACAGATCATCTTTATTATAATAAAAACTTCACTGACTCAGCAGAACAAGGCTTCAGAAATGAAGTCTGAATATCCTCAGTCTAATAAATTAGCGGAATACCCACAAAACATGACTTCAGTATCAGTAAGAACGTTCTCAAAACAGTGAACATCCTTATTCTAATAAAAATGTTGATTAATTTAGCAGAATACTAACAAAACAAAAAAGCAGCAGAACATTTTATAATATTTCTTTCTGATTAAAACCGTTGATTAACTCTAGCACAATATCAACAAAACATGACTCCGGTATCAGTAGGAACGTTTTTATAACAGTGAATACCTCTTTCTGATTAAAACTGTTGATTAACTCTAGCACAATATCAACAAAACAAGACCCCAGTATCAGTAGGAACGTTTTTATAACAGTGGACATCTTTATGGTAATAAAGCGATTTTCTTTTCAGGCAGATAGTGCTCAACAAAAGACCTTATACAAAAAGGGTGAGCTTCACGGTTTGATCACCCTTTATGTCACATTGGTGTCGATTATAACAGATTATAACATGATGAATATAATGTTTAGTATAAGTTGTTGTTCACCGTGAAGCTCACCCTTTATGTCACATTGGTGTCGATTATAACAGATCATAACATGATGAATATAATGTTTAGTATAAGCTGTTGTTCACCGTGAAGCTCACCCTTTATGTCACATTGGTGTCGATTATAACAACTCCTAACATGATGAATATAATGTTTAGTACCAGTTCTTGTTTTTTATGTCACATTGGTGTCGATTATAACAGATCATAACATGATGAATATAATGTTTAGTATAAGTTGTTGTTTACCGTGAAGCTCACCCTTTATGTCACATTGGTGTCGATTATAACAGATCATAACATGATGAATATAATGTTTAGTATAAGTTGTTGTTCACCGTGAAGCTCACCCTTTATGTCACATTGGTGTCGATTATAACAGATCATAACATGGGGTGAGCTTCACGGTGAACAACAACTTATACTAAACATTATATTCATCATGTTAGGAGTTGTTATAATCGACACCAATGTGACATAAAGGGTGAGCTTCACGGTGAACAACAACTTATACTAAACGTTATATTCATCATGTTATAATCTGTTATAATCGACACCAATGTGACA
>NW_013671945.1:8405-10261 GCF_000517525.1 Limulus polyphemus | reverse complement strand
AACTGGTGTGTAATTCGTTGTCAGTAGTTGTCCATAAAGTGAAGCCTGATTTGGAATGTAGCCTGTTGTGAGTAGTTCTATATACATTGAAGCTTGAACTGGTGTGTAATTCGTTGTCAGTAGTTGTGAATAAGGCGAAGCCTGATTTGGAATGTAGCCTGTTGTCAGTAGTTCTATATACATTGAAGCTTGAACTGGTGTGTAATTCGTTGTCAGTAGTTGTCCATAAAGTGAAGCCTGATTTGGAATGTAGCCTGTTGTGAGTAGTTTTTATAAATTGAAGCTTGAACTGGTGTGTAATTCGTTGTCAGTAATCTTATATTAAATAAAATCTGATCTGGTGGCTAATTCGTTGTACAATCTGTGCTAGACGAGACTATATGAACTACATTGTATAATATGTATTAGTTATTTATACAACTTTTACTACTTTCTATTTATATGGATAAGCTCTTAATGGAATTACACAAACGTAGTTTACACTTCTGTGGAAAACATCTTTTGTTATCAACTTATGTTCTAATATGTAAATAGTTTAATCTTCATAGACGTATATTAAATATTGTCATTAGTGTATAATGATATTACTACGTTAACTTATTAAAAGATGAACATGACTGTAACATTATTGCTCACACAGAAATATGCTACTGCTGAGCTCTAAAATGTGATTAATAACCTATTACATTCTAATATGTTATGCATTATATATGCTTGTTTTAGTGCCCAACGGGTTATTTGAGTTGCGTCTTGAAATTTTATACAGGTGCACATTTATAAACCTTTCAACCAATAGCGTCGTCACTAACAAAATAGAAAATGACGTCACTAAAGGGATGTATGGCCATCCTACGACTTCCTATACACCTACACCTTCACTCTTTATTGTTTGTTTTAATTCTTAGCTATTAGTTTAATAAGGAATGAAGGGATTTATGTGACACATCTACATCTAAACAATTAGACGTGACAAAACGGATCCCACATAAAACAGTCACGACAGAACTCCTTAACGCACTCCCACTCCTTACACTACACCCATGTATTAGTAGGGAAATCAGTTGATATGTTAAAGACTGTCGCTAAAACTACTAGTTCTCTTTACAGACGTGTCCCCCACATTTTTTACTTTACGAGTCGACAGACTTTGATCAGTAGTAACACGTGTAGTATTTTACGACAAAAAAAGTTATAGCTGTAACAATTCTGGGCATCAAATGATGGTGATTATTATCAATCTTGATCAAAATTATTGAAACTGTGTCCATTGTAACTGAAACATAAAAATATGAACGTTATCTAAATTTGTATTTTCATGTATATATGTCCTACGTCTTTTTCTGACTTTCATTGATTTATTGAATTTTAGAGGTTTTGGAAGAACAAGTAGTTTGAAGGACAAATGAGATGATAATGTTATAATAAAGAATTTTGTTTCGTCGGTGCTAACATAGTGGTATTATCATTGGAATAACATATGTGAGTGTTGTGTCATAAATATTATAAATGTTTTTCCACTAATTTCTTGAGAAACAAATAAGTGACAAGATCCAGTAATGCGCCAGTGATCATTGCATGACTTTGACGTTAAAAGTGTTAATACGATGAGGTAACTTATTATTATTATTTGGGTATTTAAAATTGAAATAATACCTTAGTACAAACTTTAGTGTTCTAAAAAGTAATATGATAGAATAGAAGGATATTTCTTTGTGTAATTTAGAAACGTTTTTCATAGTATTAGTGGGTTCGAATCCCCGACACACCAAACATGCTCGCTCTTTCAGCTGTGGGGGGCGTTCGTTATATAGTGACAGTCAATCCCACTATTCGTCGGTAAAAGAAGTAGCCTAAGA
>NW_013671945.1:6171-7719 GCF_000517525.1 Limulus polyphemus | reverse complement strand
AGTCTTACACTGCTAAATTAGGGACGGCTAGTGCAGATAGCCCTCGTGTAGCTTTGCGCGAAATTCATAACAAACAAACGATCATTGTGTTTGTAGTTCCTTAGAAGAGTACAATTTTCTAAACACAACTATTGATACATTACTGCCATCTAGTTTAAAGAAATAGAAACTTTTATTATTAATCTAAGTTGTATGTGTGTGTCCTTTTTTTTTAAGTTTTGATTATTATCTTTAGCATTAATCAAAAATTGCAAAAATTATGCAAACTTCTAACAGCTGGTTCAAAATGATCTCTTTGTCATGCCTTAGAGGTAGTTATGCACTTAGAGCGAAACTTTGTCATGTCTTAGAGGAAGTTATGCACTAAGAACGAAACTTTGTCATGCCTTAGAAGTAGTTATGCACTAAGAACGAAACTTTGTCATGTCTTAGAGGAAGTTATGCACTTAGAGCGAAACTAAAAAATCGATACATTTAATTGAAACTATTGTGATTGACACATGTCAGTTAAAGTCTCAAACGTCTATTAAAATGACAAACAGATGAAAAACAGGCAATGGGAAAGTTGCTGTAAAGTCGCTAGAAACCCATCAAAATAGAATTATCTAAAAGTATAACTTTGTGCTGTTTTTGAAAATAAGAAAGAGTCAAAGCTAGGAGGAATGCTAAACGATTAATAGGAAATTATATGTTATAGACGAAACAAAGTTAACTGATAAATACTCTAGACGAATCAACGTTAACTGATAAATACTCTATACGAATCAACGTTAACTGATAAATACTCTATACGAATCAAAGTTAACTGATAAATACTCTACATGAATCAAAGTTAACTGATAAATATTCTAGACGAATCAAAGTTAACTGATAAATACTCTAGACGAATCAACGTTAACTGATAAATACTCTATACGAATCAAAGTTAACTGATAAATACTCTAGACGAATCAAAGTTAACTGATAAATATTCTAGACGAATCAAAGTTAACTGATAAATATTCTAGACGAATCAAAGTTAACTGATAAATACTCTAGACGAATCAAAGTTAACTGATAAATACTCTATACGAATCAAAGTTAACTGATAAATACTCTATACCAATCAAAGTTAACTGATAAACACTCTATACGAATCAAAGTTAACTGATAGATATTCTAGAAGAATCAAAGTTAACTGATAAATACTCTAGACGAATCAAAGGTAATTGATAGATATTCTAGACGAATCAAAGGTAACTGATAAATACTCTATATGAATCAAAGTTAACTGATAAATACTCTATACGAATCAAAGTTAACTGATAAATACTCTATACGAACCAAAGGTAACTGATAGATATTCTAGACGAATCAAAGTTAACTGATAAATACTCTAGACGAATCAAAGTTAACTGATAGATATTCTAGACGAATCAAAGTTAACTGATAAATACTCTAGACGAATCAAAGTTAACTGATAGATATTCTAGACGAATCAAAGTTAACTGATAAATACTCTAGACGAATCAAAGTTAACTGATAGATATTCTAGACGAATCAAAGTTA
>NW_013671945.1:3304-5269 GCF_000517525.1 Limulus polyphemus | reverse complement strand
GCCACACCAGTCACGTGACCTCGATGACGCAACAATATGAACAAAAATCATTCCTCAAAACAAAACTGTCATTAGTGATAAAAAAAAACAATTATTGGGATCTCGGAATTTAACAAAAGGAAGTCCACTTATGAATTTAACTGGAAATGCCGGGTATTTAAATATTATCCTTACAATAGACATAATACTACTGACGATGAACTTTGTGAATCGTAGAGAAAACAGAGGAGTTTTTAACTAACCAGCGATGTATAAATCAATCAAGAAAAAATAAATTTTACAGTAAATGTGTCTTCTTTCTATCATGGCGTAACCGCCATTTTTATATTACACGTAAGGATTGGTAAAGTCAAATTTTAAAATTTCTAGCCAGATATACTCTCTCATGGCTGTTCCCTGGTGGGGCCACGGTTAATCTTTGGATTTACAACTCTAAAATTAGGGGTTCGATTTTCCTAGGGGGACACATCGGAGAACTTTGTTATAACTAAGCACACACACACACACATGGATACAAACGACTAACCGTAGTTTCTATAATATGTGCTAGATGGCAGTGCGTTCAACGTTTAATAATACTGTCATGAAAGTAATACTTAACTAGTTATGTATGAAGATTGTTTAAAACAGCATTTAAGAGAAAATATATAGTTGTTCACTCGATAATTAAGACATGGTTACTTCAAACGTTTCATTATGTGTCACATAACCAAACATTCTAAAACATTCTCATCTCACAGTCACCATGCCATAATAAGAAATAACTATGTAATAAACAAAATTACGACACTTATGATATACAACATTGTTTATTGACAAAAAGGGAACATAGATAAACGTTTCGGAATTCTATCACATTCCATCTTCAGTATCTAAAGCAGAATAAAATGGTCACATAACCAAACATCCTAAAACATTCTCATCTCACAGTCACCATGCCGTAATAATAAGTAACTATGTAGTTTATATATATCTAGTTGTGTTTGAGAACCACTTGCATATATATATAAATGTATTGTTTCAACGCTACGTTCTTTCCTTAAGTTAATCAACAAGAATACTTGAAGAAACAGTGACGTAATATCGGATGTATCTGTACAGTTATTATCCAAAGCTGTTCGGAAACGTTTTGAGATATGAGTTTGATGTGATTCATTCATTAAGTGTTTTAGTTGTTGGGGAAATGAATAGATGGTTTGTCTTAGCAACAAGAACTGTAGTCAGATATGTTGTGGTTCACCGGAAATGGCCTTCCCAGAACAATGTGTAAGTGAATATCTGTTTAGAAGCGTCGAGTTTAGCCACTCAGTGCAAGTTGTGAAATAACCCACGTCCATGGGCCCCCGCGCGTGCCACCCAACAAACTATCTTCTGTTGGAAGAAAAACAAAGTACAGTTTCACAGTCAAAATATATTTAAATGTTTGTTTCATAGCATTCTTATTTCTGGAAACATGTCCACTAGTGTTTAATACTGTACTTGATCAACAGTACTATATGTTTTAATGATGTCCACTAGTGTTTAATACTGTACTTGATGAACAGTACTGTATGTTTTAATGATGTCCACTAGTGTTTAATACTGTACTTGATCAACAGTACTGTATGTTTTAATGATGTCCACTAGTGTTTAATACTGTACTTGATCCACAGCACTGTATGTTTTAATGATGTCCACTAGTGTTTAATACTGTACTTGATCAACAGTACTATATGTTTTAATGATGTCCACTAGTGATTAATACTGTACTTGATCAACAGTACTGTATGTGTTAATGATGTCCACTAGTGTTTAATACTGTACTTGATCCACAGCACTGTATGTTTTAATGATGTCCACTAGTGTTTTATACTGTACTTGATCAACAGAACTGTATGTTTTAATGATGTCCACTAGTGTTTAATACTGTACTTGATCAACAGTACTATATGTTTTAATGATGTCCACTAGTGATTAATACTGTAC
>NW_013671945.1:0-2304 GCF_000517525.1 Limulus polyphemus | reverse complement strand
CAGAACTGTGTGTTTTAATGATATCCACTAGTGTTTAATACTGTACTTGATCAACAGAACTGTGTGTTTTAATGATATCCACTAGTGTTTAATACTGTACTTTATCCACAGAACTGTATGTTTTAATGATGTAACTTTCTTTAGTTCTACCCTACTTTTGATCACAAGTAATTCTGTTTAAACAGAAAGCCAAACAATGGGGTACCTGAACTACCCCACCATGGGAATCGAACCCCTTTGTTTAGGGCTATGGGCCTTTGAACTTTTGAGACACCGGAGGATATAGAAAGTGTTATTATTAAACCAGTCATAGCTTTAAAATATCCACAACAAAAACTGAAAAAAAAATCTAGTTGTCTTTATAAGCAGTCGTTCAATGTTGGTCCCTCATCTCAGTCAAATGAACCTGTTATTTTACCCCCACATAAAAAAAATTAACAGTTTATATATTAAAGTCACTTATATTTTTGTTAAAGGAAGTTCACAACCCAAAACCTACCTTACTGGGACCTGAAGTATGAAAATTTTTAATCTTTTAAGATCCCAATTATAACAGCTATTTAGTATTGAAAGTTCCAAATATAAAGGATTCCCGCCAAAATAAGTTTAGAAAAGACTGATATCCGTATTAAATATTTAAGTGATAACATTTTATAATAAACTATACTGACAACTCAGCAACGTCAAACAGGATGAACTGTCTCTGCACGTGGGGGTGGGGGTTCAAATTAGGCTGACAAACCGGATGGTTAAGGTATAACACAAAGGTAAAAGATTTGTTGAGAAGTTATGTGAAGAACGTCGGAATTTAGCCTTGAACCTCTAACTGATGAATGTTGCCACTCAACACCGGCTGGTAGCGAGAGTATTGGCCATTATAGATGGACATTAAAGCGTTCTTCGGCTTCAGTAAAAATTGTAGTTTTTATAATGGCTCTTATCTTATGATTAGAATAAGTAGAAACGAAAACTCATGAAATCTCAAAACGTACATGAGAATATATAGATGTGATCGGTAATTACAACATACATTTTCCTTGTACAGTAACCCGAAAAATAAATGTTTCAGAGCTAAGTTTGTAACAGCAAAAGATTATTAAAAACTCACACAAACAAACAAACAAGCGCATATACTTATGTATACATATATATATATATAGCATAGCTACAAACAAGCACATGTCAGGAGAAACATCAGTCATCTAAATGTGGAAACCTATAGTGCTAATCCCGTATTGGTTATATATTAGTACAGTGCTAATCCCGTATTGGTTATATATTAGTACAGTGCTAATCCCGGTATTGGTAACATATCAGTACAGTACTAATTCCGGTATTGGTTATATATCAGTACAGTACTAATTTCGGTATTGGTTATATATCAGTACAGTGCTAATCCCAGTATTGGTTATATATCAGTATAGTACTAATTCCGGTATTGGTTATATATCAGTACAGTGCTAATCCCGGTATTGGTTATATATCAGTACAGTGCTAATCCCGGTATTGGTTATATATAAGTACAGTACTAATTCCGGTATTGGTTATATATCAGTACAGTACTAATTCCGGTATTGGTTATATATCAGTACAGTGCTAATTCCGGTATTGGTTATATATCAGTACAGTGTTAATCCCGGTATTGGTTATATATCAGTACAGTACTAATTCCGGTATTGGTTATATATCAGTACAGTACTAATTCCGGTATTGGTTATATAACAGTACAGAACTAATTCCGGTATTGGTTATATATCAGTACAGTACTAATTCCGGTACTGTTTTGTGCCCTGCTTGGGAGAAGGTGTTTAGTCTAAGCCCCGTGACAAAGTACTATTGGGTACAATGGGACCAGTTAAAGCTTGCAGATGGTATTCTTGTACGGAGATGGGAAACTACCGATGGGAAGGTGACGACTTGGCAAACAGTTATACCGAAGGAAGTTACGGGAAGTTGTGCTGCATCGATCCCATGATAATTTAACAGGAGGACATCTCGGAATTAGGAAGACATTGAGTCATCTACGACAAAGATTTTATTAGATAGGTATGAGGCGAGATGTGGAAAAATGGTGCAAGACATGCCGTACATGTAGTGCTAAAAGGGGACCCAAGCATAAGGGACGCCCAAATGATGAAGAGTTGCCTGCAAATATGTCAGAGCTTGTGGAAGTGTTATCGGAAAGGATGGATGATATCCACCATCAAGTGCGTTCAAACTTGAAAACGTCTGCTGATTCGCTAATGACGTTAACTTATGATAAGAGATCTACTAAAGTCAGCTTTGAAGCAGGAGACAAGGTGT
>NW_013671944.1:46917-54253 GCF_000517525.1 Limulus polyphemus | reverse complement strand
TGTAACTAAGAACCTTGTTATAAAACACCATCATAAGAAGAAGGTTGTAACTAAGAACCTTACTATAAAACACCATCATAATAAGAAGGCTGTAACTAAGAACCTTGCTATAAAACACCATCATAATAAGAAGGCTGTAACTAAGAACCTTGCTATAAAACACCATCATAAGAAGAAGGCTGTAACTAAGAACCTCGCTATAAAACATCATCATAAGAAGAAGGCTGTAACTAAGAACCTTGTTATAAAACACCATCATAATAAGAAGGCTGTAACTAAGAACCTTGTTATAAAACACCATCATAATAAGAAGGCTGTAACTAAGAACCTTGTTATAAAACACCATCATAATAAAAAGGCTGTAACTAAGAACCTTGATACCAATACAATAACTGAGATGTTAGATCTAATTTAATAGTAGAATCCATTACTATAGGTATGTAGTGCATGTTCTGCTGTGAGCAACCCAAGCACTTCTGAAACACAGACAGGTTATAAAAAAAATCTAGTGACATATAAATCAGATGCACTAACTATTGAGGTCCTTTTTGCAGCACATCTAACAATGAATTAATTTTTTTTTACAGATATTAGAGCTGATGTTTCTGGTACGTTCTTTATAATTCAGCTTCTTATAAACTAGAATAGCCGTGTTTCATGATATGACTTGAAGAAGTTACCTTTTGTCTGAGTTCAATAACCCTCTTCTTAAGCTCCGTAGTATCATCACCCCTATGTTGTTTGTTGTAAAGGTCCATTTCAGCATCAAGAAGTTGTCTTTCAGCCTGTTCAGATAACAGGAACACTGCTTGTTTAACACTGATAAAGTTCCTAGACTCAAGAACAAGAATCTACTGACCTCCATAATCTAACACTCCACTCATATACTCAATGGAATCAAACAAATCCTGCATTTTACATCAACAATCCACATTTATAGTAGTAACATTCTTCGTTTATTGCAAATAAATAATTCATTTTTCACCAACAATTCATATTTATGGAAACAGAATTCCTCCAAAATCTATTGCAAACAAATTCTACAATTTTTATTAACAATTCACACTGCAGAAGTAAGTTTCCTCAACATGTCATTTCAAACCAATTTTGTGTTTCTTAAAACAAAAATATCCTGGACACACAAGTATGAAAATTTAAGAGTTGAAGTAATGTGAACATAATCTAATCATACAAGTGAGTATAATTAGTGTTATGTTTACAATAAAAACATGACTTCTGAGAAATACACCATAAATACAGCAAAAAACTACAGAAGTTCAAATATCTTTAGGTATAATAAGAAACAACATCAAGCAGCACATCACATCTACTGTGCAAACTACAGATATGTACATCTAATTATGAACAGACAAGACCTGAGCAGCACATCACATTTACTGTACAAACTACAGATATGTACATCTAATTATGAACAGACAAGACCTGAGCAGCACATCAGATCTACTGTACAAATTACAGATATGTACATCTAATCATGAACAGACAAGACCTGAGCAGCACATCACATCTACTGTACAAGTTACAGATATGTACATCTAATTATGAACAGACACAAGATACATGAGCAGCACATCTACTGTACAGATTGTCAGAGTTTTATGTATATGTGGTGGGCTGAGGATTCTTTGTTATACTCCCTCCATGTGCTTCCACATACAGTTCTGCTAGTTTGATCATCTCCTCCACGTCTTTTGGTGCTCTCTCCTTTAGGAACAGTGACATCTCATTCGAGCAAATGATCATAAATCGTTCACGTATTAGTAGATCTGCCAATCTTTTAAAACTATTTTCACATTTAGCTACATCAGTCCATCTGATGAATTATCACCATAGATGTGCCAAAACTGAAATAGTTTCTCCAGTGTCAGATTTGACTTCTCTGAACTTCAAATGAAAACCTTCTAGTGTACGTTCATTTTGTTTCAGTAAGGCCACTTTTAATTTGTCATATTCTATGGTATCTTTTGATGTCATGCTTGCATATATTTGTAGGCCTTTTCCTGTGAGAAGTGAGCTGAGACAGGAAAGCATCCATGTCATCTTTATGTTTATCAAATTTGGGTAGCTTGGGTCGGCTGGCCCTGACCCCATTATCATTCTTGGGTCCTTCCTCTTTCTGCTGGGTGAGCTTGGCAATCTCAATTTGTGCTCTAATTCTTTTTATTTTCAGTGTCTCTTCTCTCTCTCCCTCCTTTTCTTCTTTCACTATTTGTGCTTTTATTCTTTCTCTCTCTATTTCCAATCTTTCCTTTCTCTCCTTTTCGTCTTTCAGTCTTTCTTCCTCTCTTCTCTTCTTTATCTATGCTCTTCTCTCTAGTTCTTATTTAACAAATTCTTGTAGTTCACTGTCTTTTAACCCAAGATGCTCACCTCTTTCTACCTATTTATCAAAATCTGTTGACATGTTTATATAGTGTGATTATAATCTCTACACTATTTTTGCCACCACTACAATTGTGCATACATAGGCCTACTTATTTCCGCTGTCGTTCAAGTCTTCATCTACCACTGTTTAACACTGCATAATCCTGGCTGGCTCACCAAATGTCAGGGTTTTAAATACAAGTGGACTGGGATTCTTTTATAAGCCAAACTATGTCCACAAATGCTTTACACTACAGATATCACAGTTGTATCTCAATCTCTAAATAGTTCTCTTTTTCTTGTCAAAAGTCCACTTAGGCTGATTCAATTACTTTAGAATCCAAATTAAAAAACGAACTATTTTCCTCTACTTTTATTACAATAGTATCAATGAATAATTCACTTACACTACCTCGTGGGTTACCACAATTGTATGCTGAAATTCAAATAATTGTCTCCTTTTCATCAAAGTCCACACAGACTGGTTCAATTACTTTAGAACACCCCTTGATATGACAACCAAACTTGTCATAATTATTGCCTTTAAAGTGATTACTTTTAACGCTCTTGTTATGAAAAACTAAACAATAATTAAATATTAACTCACAAAATACATTAAATAATAATAATACCTACACTAAATAGTCTTGTATATTCAACACAGATATGTACACCTAATAATGATCAAACACAACACATGAGCAGCACATCACATCTATTGTATAAAACACAAGACATGAGTAGCACATCACATATATTGTATAAAACACAAGACATGAGTAGCACATCATATCTGCTGTACAAACTACATATATGTACATCTAACTATGAACAGACACAAGATACATGAGTAGCACATCATATCTACTGTACAAATTACAGATAGGTACATCTAATTATGAACAGTATATCATTCTTGCAGTACAGCTCAGGAGAAGGGAATTTTAAGGGTAACTGCCTTCCCAGACAGTGAAGGGCAGTAGAAGTTAAGACGTTGTGGGTGTAAGCACTCAACTCCATACCCTTAATTGATTTTCCATGTTTGCTGGTTAGTTTAACATTAAAATTTGGATTTTGTTTGATAGATGAAATATCCCCAATGCATCTGGGTGCTATTCCCACAGGCATTATCCAATATGACTTTAAGGTAACAAATAGAATTGACAAATGGGAACTCTACCAAGATCTTTATAATGCTCATTTTAATCACCTATTAACAATTAATGTAATTAATAGTATAGAAGCTACATATTTCATTATATATACATATACACACATACAGCTATCAGATTAAAGCTGTTTTTAATTCTTTTGTGGTATATATATATATTGTTCCTAAAGCTGACAGCAAAACTCCACATGGCTCATATTATAGTGTACATGAAAGCATCATTGCATTAAATTAAACATGTTTGCTAGTGTGTGTGTGCATGATTGAAAATTTGTGAATACATTTTTCTATATAATTTTGGTTTGAGGTTCACGGATACACATTTTTAAATGTTCATGTTTTAGAGTTTGGAAAATGTGTGGACCCTAGAAATATACCCAGTGATAAAATAAAAAATGTAAAAAACAAAACAAAAATACTTGTCTAATGAACAAAGTATAATGGTAAACATGTTGACCCTCAGACACATTCTGTTGTGGCCCTCAAAGTATGAATTGACTTGAGGCACCTGAGCAATGTATATTACAGATACACGTGCTAAGGTATGAACAGACTTGAAATGCCTGAGAAGTTCATACTACATGTACATATGCCTAGGTGTGAACAGAAACATGAGAACTGAACATATCTTGTTACTATTTTTTTTATATTTAGGTGTGAACAGATCTGAGGTACTTGAGAAGTCCATACAACAGATACATGTCTAGCTATACACAGATCTGAGGTACTTGAGAAGTCCATACAACAGATACATGTCTAGCTATAAACAGAAACACATCTAGTTACATTTGTTTTTTTTTATCTAGATACAAACAAACCCAAGGTACTTCAGCAGTCCATACCAACTACACACATATGTCAAGGTATGAATAAGAAATGTGATGAATGAACACAGTTATTTTTTTTTTATCTAGGTATGAACAGACCTGAGGTACTTCAACAGTCCATACTACACATACACACATAAGGGTATGAACAGAAATGTGATGAATGAACACATCTAGTTATATATTTTTTTGTCTAGGTATGAACAGATCCGAGGTACTTCAGCAATCCATACTACAGATACACAAGCCTAGGTATGAACAAAAACACAACAACTGAACATAACTAATAATTTTTTTGTGTATCTAAGTATTCCATTAACAAGTTATTTAAGTTAACCTTTTACATTCAGCACTTACAAACACTGTAGTAATAATAAAATACTGTTGGAAAACATGATTCTTTAAATAGTTTAAGCAGAAAATAAGAGAAGAAAAAGCAAATACAATTAGTCTTTAAAAAGACTCCATAACAAAGTGAAAACTCGTAGTTTACTTACCTCAGATTTAGATTTTGGCATGCCTGTAGTTTGCTGAAGTTCTTTGATTTCTTCAGAATCTTTTCTCATGTCATTTTGAAGGCTCTCAATCATCTTATTTAAAGATGTTAAAGTCTGTCATAAAATAAAAATATGAGTACGATACGTCACCACCATCAGTCATCTTATTTAAAGATGTTAAAGTCTGTCATAAAATAAAAATATGAGTACGATATGTCACCACCATCAGTCATCATATTTAAATATGTTATACAGACTGTAATAAATCAGGAGCAAAATGTAACTGATTTCAGTCATTTTACTAAATGAGGTTACAGTCAGTAATGATTTGGAAACTTTAATAAAATATTTACCTGTTGCTATAATAGGTTATAGTCGGTAACAAATCGGAAACTTTGATACAAGATTTACCTGTTGCTGTAAAATGTTAAATTCAGGATAAACAAAATAAGAAACTCTAATAAAAAGATTTACCTGTTGTCGGTCGTATTACTAAAAAAGATTAAACACTGTGACATAATCAAATATTCTATTATAATATTTAACTATTGTTGGTAAAAAATACGTTCTTCTAAATACATGTTAACGACAAGTTTAAGGTAAGTAAAAGTATGCTTCATGAAGATACAAAGTAAAATAAAAACAGTTCTTTTAAAGGTGTTAACGACAAGTTTTAAGGTAAGTAAAAGTATGCTTCATGAAGATACAAAGTAAAATAAAAACAGTTCTTTTAAAGGTGTTAACGACAAGTTTTAAGGTAAGTAAAAGTATGCTTCATGAAGATACAAAGTAAAATAAAAACAGTCTTTTAAAGAGGTGTTAACGACAAGTTTTAAGGTAAGTAAAAGTATGCTTCAATGAAGATACAAAGTAAAGAAAAACAGTTCTTCTAAAGAGATTTTAACGACATATTTTCATGTAAGTAAAGGAATGCTTCATGAAGATACAAAGTAAAATAAGAACAGTTCTTTTAAAGAGGTGTTAACGACAAGTTGTCAGGTAAGTAAAAGTATGCTTCATGAAGACACAAAGTAAAATACGAACAGTTCTTTAAAAGAGATGTTAACGACAAGTTTTCAGGTTAGTAAAAGTATGCTTCATGACAATACAAAGTAAAATAAGAACAGTTCTTTTAAAGATGTGTTAACGATAAGTTGTCAGGTAAGTAAACAAATGATTCATGAAGATACAAAGTAAAAAAGAACAGTTCTTCTAAAGAGATGTTAATGACATTTTTTCAGGTAAGTATGTTTTTTGAAGATACAAACAACTTCCAGGGAGAAGCATAGAGCAAGCTTTTCAGCTAATTCCTTCTCTTACATGTTTACAAAAATATTTTCCTTATTTAAATACTTTTGGATAATATAGTTCCTCTTGTGTTATGCACAAATATTTTCTGAAAATATTTGTACAAAAACGTCCTTACTTGCAATTTTTGAATGAAAGGTTTTTCAAATGACAAAAGTTTTCCATATGTATTATCTGTTAGTGTTTATTTTGCATCATATTTTGGAAATATTTTTCACAAAAGAACCTCTTTCAAACTCTTCACCTTTTTCTACAAAACAAACTGGTCATGCAGTCCATCTTGAGGAGAAAAATGTACACTTCAATTTAAAATATTATAAGAAATAAAATTGTTGTCATTTTTCCACACAATAAAAAAACTTCTGCTTTCAGTTATTCAATAAGAACACTATTACTTCATTTAATAAATAAAAGAAATACCCTGTTCTGAAGAGAAATGAAATAAAAGCATTTAAATTTCAAAGAAAAAACAATTCTCGTTCATTAAAATAGGTATACAGAGCCATCAAACTAATCAACTTCAAGTTTTCAAATACCTAATGCATGTAGCTTATTTTCTGGACAAAGACTTGATTTTTGTGAGTGACATTTAATAACATTAAAATAACTATTCTACAGGGACGGAACAAGTGTCAGAACTGATTGAATATAAACAAGACAGTATTTCCAAGAACAGATTAGCTAACAACTATGTAAACATGTATTATACATAAGATGTATTACATCATCTAGCCCTCTGGTGATTTCTACAAGATTATAAACATAGTAACATTTCCTCTGGTACTACAGTCACCGTATACTACAGGTAGTATCAGTGACAACAATGATCCTTCAGATAATACAGACAGTCACTGTATACTACAGGTAGCAGCAGTGACAACAATGATCCTACATATAACACAGACAGCCACTGTATACTACAGGTAGTAGCAGTGACAACAATGATCCTACATATAACACAGACAGCCACTGTATACTACAGGTAGTAGCAGTGACAACAATGATCCTTCAGACAATACAGACAGCCACTGTATACTACAGGAAGTAGCAGTGACAACAATGATCCTTCAGATAATACAGACAGCCACTGTATACTACAGGTAGTAGCAGTGACAACAATGATCCTACAGATAATACAGACAGCCACT
>NW_013671944.1:43899-46107 GCF_000517525.1 Limulus polyphemus | reverse complement strand
CTCCAGCCATTAATAGCTGCAGATGTTTTCACTAGAGCCCTACTGTGTAAGGAACATTATCAATCCAAAAAGGATAGAGCTGGAAACCATAAAGCAAGCTCTTCTCTGGACTGTTGTCTCCAATATAATATTTGAATAATTTCCAGAAAAAAACAACATAGACTTCAGATCCTATGACAGATGGCAGAGTATCTGCACAGTAAGACCACCACCTATACATATGTACCAGGCCATCCATGGGTGAAGCAGAACTCTACTGACAGGATATCAACCTCCTCTTCACACATAAAGCAAAAATGGGAAGCAAAAATATTTCAGGGACATTCAGAAGGAATAAGAAAGAAGTACCATATGGTGCAGCTAAGAAAAGCAAAAGCTGGGCTGCAATAGGACAGCATATGGCCAGAAATTCACTGGTAACATAAAGGATCTATCTTCTTCCTCTTGCACTCCACTTTAGGAGTCAGCAACTATCAGTGAAAACCCTAAGAATGACACTTAGTACAAGAAATGGGTTCAGCAGGCTTAGAATGAATTAACTAGAAACATAAAATCATTTACAGCCAGTTAGACAACCAGAAACAGCGAACTACTTACAGCTACTCGAGTAAGGAAGCACATTATGCTAATACAATAATAAGAAGGCAAACAATGATTTATAAGGAAAAGTATTATTGATGGTGGAACATGTTGAAACAGAATATTGGTCTGTCTTCTTCAGAATCATTCTCTGCCTACCTATTAATACTTACAGCTGGTTTTGATAACCTGAAATATAAAACAATTTACAACCAGCTGGCTAACTAGAAATAAAAACCATTTACAGTCAGTTAGACAGTCAGAAACAACAAACTAATTATAGATAGTTGGATAACTACAAAAAGAAACTATTTACAACCAGTTAGATAACCAGAAATAATAATAGCCAGTTGAACAAATATAGAGTTTCACAACCACATGGTAATCAAAAATAGCAAACTATTTACAACCAATCTTGACAATCAAAAATAGAAGGCTACCAACAGCCAGTTGGACAAGAAGAAATAAAAACTATAGTTAGAGTGAATGATTACCTACAACATTTTAACCTGGAGTGTGTCATTTTACTTTTAAAATGTAAAATCCACCTACTTGTTTAATTTCTTCTTTTTCTTTATCATTTTTCGTTTTCTCCCACTTCTCTAAAAGAATCTGTTGAAAAATATAAAACGTTAGCTTTAAATAAACTTAATGAACACACCTGACATCAAAATCAAATCTGATAAACTCTTTTGGTTACCAGAGTACAGCCAGTTGAACTTGTTTCTCTGTAGGTTGCCTCTAAATTTGAAATTCTTTTAAGGGTTAAAATAATTATTGAAACAATAAGAGGGAAGAAGTTAACTACCTCTAACAAAAATCCACTCAACTTCTAGCAACAAATATGACAGAAGTGTATTAAAATAAATGCTTTTCAGTAATTAGTTACACTTAAGAAAAATAACTATTACTTCTCCATAAACCCTTTCACAAAAGTAATACAATAAGATTAAACAAGCAGGCTACTAATAATACTAAACCTAAAACATGTTGTTTAAAAAGTTGTTGACCATAATTTGAATGTGAGGTAAAGGACGTGAGTATCTGTAATTAATCCTCATGTAAATAGCTTATAATATTCATCATAATAAGTAGTGTGAATTTTAAGAGTATCTGTGATTAATTCTTATGTAAATAGCTTATAATATTCATCATAATAAGCATTGTATTTTCAATTAAACCTTTGTCGTAATAGTTTGTAATATTCATCATACTGTTTGCTTTTTATTGCTTTGAGGAAGTTACAAATCTAGCCAGTTATTGAATGATTAATTGGCTGAAAATGTGTATTTCTGTTTTGACTAATTCTACTGGCTAATTATATTATATTTTTCCTCATTCAAGTAAAGGAAAATTGTACTGCTTGATGGTATATATCTTTTTATTTGCAGTTAAATGCCTTTAAATAGTGTTGTGCGTAACGTTTCTACGTTGATGCGTACATTCTTAGCCCCCGAAACTACATCTTTTTGATATTAATGTCTAAGTAGAATAAATTGGCACTATGTATAGATATTATAACAATGCTGATATATTTCTAGATATTATTAACTACAACTTTATTTTCTTGTTCTATTCTATGCTGAAAGACTTTAAAATTCACACTACTTATTATGATGAATATTATAA
>NW_013671944.1:38344-43156 GCF_000517525.1 Limulus polyphemus | reverse complement strand
CATTATGAATATTATAAACTGTATAAACTGTTACTCTTAAAATTCACACTACTTATTATGATGAATATTATAAGCTACTTACATAAGGATTAATCACATATACTCTTAAAATTCACACTACTCATTATGGTGAATATTATAAGCTACTTACATAAGGATTAATCACAGATACTCTTAAAATTCACACTACTCATTATGATGAATATTATAAGCTACTTACATAAGGATTAATCACAGATACTCTTAAAATTCACACTACTATTATGATGAATATTATAAGCTACTTACATAAGGATTAATCACATATACTCTTAAAATTCACACTACTCATTATGGTGAATATCAAACCATTTTAACAAGGGTTTAATTACAAATACCCTTAAATTCACACTACTCATTATGAGGATCAAGCCTAAAATATCTGAGCTCCATTGAAGGGTTCAAAGGCCATTCTCGATTTACAGAGTTCCCAATGTAACTCAAGTTACCCCAATTACATTAATTAAATAATGCACCAAAGAACATAGAATAATAATACACAAAAAGCAGACAATGTCCCATAACTATCACAATTCTTCTGGCTTTCTAACTATGCAAGAAGAGCCATTAAAAATTCAGTTAAACTCGTCAATGTGTTTTCTGTGGGAATAAAGTTTACACTGGAAGTGAAATAGACAATTCTCTGTACAGAAAACAACATAATATAATATGTCATTTATTAAATTGAAATCTTGGCTTTCTACTGGTTATAAATAACATAGCATTAAATGTCAGAAAGAACTATTAGCAATTTGTGAAAGAGAGGATGTGACAGGTGGGCATGGCAAGTGAGTTCTGATTTTCCATTTTATGGCTCTGTAACCAAATAAGATTGAAGGCTATATAAAATATTCTTTGCTGAGTAATAACATTACAATGAGGAATTTATGTTAAATCCCATACTTCTCAAAGAATGGTAAATAAATTAGGATAGAGGGGATACCTAGAAAGCAAATGTCACAATTTTCAAACTAGGGTAAAATAGAAGATTTTAAAAAATATTTCCTTATAAAATTAAGAATTTAAAACTTGTATACCATTAAACTCTTGAATTATTAAATATCTTTTTCATGTCAGGTTTATTCATATACCATCACAATAAAGTAGTTTAATTATATTTTGAATGTAACTTTTTAATGTTGTGACATGCGTACTTAGACCTGCCTGTAACGAGATGGTTAGAGTGGCAAAAGTTTAGTGTTTACTGATCATTCTAGCAATAAATAATACAAATATGTAGTGCCTCAAGATGGTCTATGATGCATCACAGAATTTGTAGGCTCTTCTGGTTTCTTTAGACCAGTTTCATATATTGGGACCTAGGACAGCCCAAAAGTTCCTTTTGATGTTTTAATTCCTAGTGATAAGTTCAGTTTTAATTTGGAGGTTAGAAATATTATTATCTAGTGTTTGTGAGTGGTATTATGTTGGATATTAAGGGTTCAGCTCTGCCTCATTATGTGAAAGTCGGTTCTAACTAAAGCTGCATTAAGTACCATATAGAACATACCGTACATTTTGTACTTCTCAGAGGGCTGGCAAAATTAGAGAATAGAGAATAACTGGAGAGTAAATGTCACTATTGTCATACTAGGGAAAATTCAGGATTTTATTTTAATATTGCCTTATAAAATTAAGATCTTAAAACTTATATAATATTAAAATTTGGATTATTAGCTATGTTTTATGCCAAATGTATTCACATTCCATGGTAAGAAAGTACTTTAATTAAATTTTGAACGTAACTCACTAAAACTTTGTGACATGTACAGAAAAAGATGCCTGTCGATAAAGTGTTAAATAGACTTATTCACAACAGATAATTTGGGGTAATACCTTCTGTTCTTGGAAGTAACTATTCAACAGCTCTTCTCGTTTCTTCTGGACTTCCATTTTCTTAACAAAAGATTCCTGAAAGTACATTGGGACTGTTAATGAGACATAAAAACTTGAAGCCAACAGTTCAAGCTTACTGAAAACTTTTAATACAATAGAAACTACTACCTGTATACTAACGACAAATAGAACAAATTCATAACTCCTGAACTTATAAGACTTCAAACGTCAATCTTCTCACATTTACTACTTTGCATTAGTTCACTGAATGTTTGTTTGTTTGTAACTAAGCACAAAGCTACACAATAGGCTATCTGTGCTCTGCCCACCACGGGTATCGAAACCCGGATTCTAGCGTTCTAAGTCCGCAGACATACCGCTGTACCACTGGGGGGGCTCACTGAATGAAACAAACGGATCTTTCACTGACCAGAATTAAATATTACATGAACACTCCAATCAATATTTTCAAAACTGAGATTATAAAGCTAGAAAAATGGGAGTTCCACCCAACTGAGAAATATTCTAAATTCTATAAACATGATATACAAGAAATGACTAAAAACATTATAAACTTGGAGTTTTTAAAGATTGAGTGTTTTATATATGGCCTAACACATCATATGTAACATAGTGAAGATGTTAGAACTGTAAATACAATAAGTTTAATGAAACTACTTGTATTAGAGACCTCTAATTCAAAAAGTTGTTTGGAAGAGTTAAGAATGAGTTTAGGAAACTATTAGAGACTATATACGTGGTTAATAACTATGTATATATCATTTTTTGGACCTAAATAAAAAGGTACATAAAAGATAATTTTAATTCTAAGAACTTGGGAGTAAAAATAAAGAATACTTAACAAAAACAAACTTCATGCCAAATTTCATGAAGATACAGTTACAACATTATAAGGTTGTAAAAAATAACCAATCCCATATAGAGTGAGTTAAGAAGAAATATACAGACACAGAGCTTAACACCTATCTCGTAATCTCAGTTTAAGGGTGGATTGTTCTCCTACTGTTAATACCAGTTTATAGTGGATTGTTCTCCTACTGTTAATACCAGTTTATAGTGGATTGTTCTACTACTGTTAATACGAGTTTATAGTGGACTGTACTCCTACTGTTAATACGAGTTTATAGTGGATTGTTCTACTACTGTTAATACGAGTTTATAGTGGATTGTTCTCCTAGTATTAACAGTAGTAGAACAATCTACTATAAACCAGTATTAACAGTAGAACAATCCACTATAAACTCGTATTAACAATAGGAGAACAATCCACTATAAACTCGTATTAACAGTAGTAGAACAATCTACTATAAACCAGTATTAACAGTAGAACAATCCACTATAAACTCGTATTAACAAAAGTTTATAGTGGATTGTTCTCCTACTGTTAATACGAGTTTATAGTGGTTTGTTCATATTTATCTGAAAATCTGATTTCATGGGTGAATTGCTCATTGTATTGTCATTGGTAGTCCCATGAACTGCTCATGTTATTGGTAATCAAAATTTATAGTGGTTTACTCATATCAATTTGAAAATCACAAATGTTAGAAACTTGAATATCTCACCTTCTTCTGTTCCTCTTTGGATTTTTTTAAAACTGGACCCTGGGACACTGTCAAGGTATTGTTTTTCTTTAAGGCAGCTGGATTAAAAACTGTTCGAGAGAGATTTCCTGAAGACGAGAAAATAACTGCCTAAAAGAGAAGGAAAACTTTTCTTACACATCTTTATATATATATATATAATTATGTCTTTTAATTCTTGATTTAAAACTTACATCATAGAACCATATTTAGACATACACAAAAAAGGTTCAATACAAATGTTTAATTCTTATAAGTTATATATAAAACAAAGATGAAATGTGAACAGTTAGATAAAGCTTTTCTTGTCAAATACTTAGACTCAGTAAAAACATATAATAGCCCTAAACTACACAGAAATCGACTTAATTATTGTATGATTTGTTTTATTGCATTACAAAGAAAATAAAAACTGGATGAAACACTTCGAAAGTTAAGATCTTTTGGCAGGTTTTTTTACTTCTGAAAATATCTTATTTTATATTTTATACTCATATGAATTTGCAGCTTTAAAAATTCAAAAAGATTTCATTGTGATATGTCTTTCTAAGAGACAATTAAAAACCTTTGTTGTAGGTTTTAATTGGTGATTTATTATGTCTTCCTACATTCTTGTAAAACTTTCCTATAAACTTTTATTTTATAAAGCTGTAAGCTTTATCTTTGTTTTGATTTAGAAAACACCACACAATTTCAGTGTGTTAAGGTAACTGGCATTGAATAAAACTAGCTTTTGTTCATACCAAAATTATTAGCAAGCTGACTTTTAGCTTTCATTTAACATATGTGATAAGTTTAAAGCTGGTTTTATATTTGTTTATAAATAACTAAAATTTCTTTTCAGCTATTTTCTTTCTCTATTCAAGTTGATTGGTCTAAAACAGTCATCATCATAAACAAAACTTTGTTCAGTTATGTACATAACGATTTAACTAAGCCTCATTATTCTTTTTTCATGAAAAACATTCTTTTCCTATCATACTGTAAGAATATTGAAATGAAATATTTACATATAAAAAATCATGAGAATAACTGTGACAGAAGTTGTACTGTGTGGACAAGAGAGTACAAAGCATTTGTGTTTAGTAAGGAAGAATAGTGTAGTGTGAGGACGGGTTAGTACAAAAAATGTCTTTTCTAAGGAAGTACAGTAACTATGGTGTACAGTGTGGACAAGAGAGTTCAAAATGTATATGTATAGTAAGTATGGTGTACAGTGTGGACAAGAGAGTTCAAAATGTATATGTATAGTAAGTATGGTGTACAGTGTGGACAAGAGAGTTCAAAATGTATATGTATAGTAACTATGGTGTACAGTGTGGACAAGAGAGTT
>NW_013671944.1:33027-37657 GCF_000517525.1 Limulus polyphemus | reverse complement strand
CAATTTTTACTTAATTAAATAATGCACCAAAGAATATAGACTAATAACATGCAAAACGTAGACAAATTCACTATTAAAAATTTTTCAGGCTTTCTAACTGTGTGACAAGATCCATTACAAATTCATCCAAGCTAGTTGTTAACTTTCCCATGGGAACGATGTTGCTACCCAGAGTGAAATTGACAGTTATCTATTCAGAACACAATGTTATACATTACGCCATTTGATAGATGAAAATCTTGACTTTCTATTGGTTATAGGTAATGTATAATGAAACGTAAGAAAGAACTATCAACCAATTGTGAAAGAGAGGATGTGACAGGTGGGTGTGGCAGGAGAGGTCTGATTTTCTCTTTGATAGCTCTGTAACGAAACAATATTGAAGGCTATAAATATTACGGTCTGTTTGAGCAATAATGATTTTATAGAGAGCATTTTACGTTTAATTTTGTACATTTTCGAGGGGTGATGGATAAAATAGGGATGATGATATGCTAAGACAAAATGTGTCATGTGAATTATACTAGTGGAAATTCAGGATTTTTTTATATATTTCCTTTTAGAATTAAGAAATTGAAACTTATATACTATTAAAATATGGATTATTAGCTAAGATTTAATTCTATTCTAATTGGTATAACATAAACAAAAAGTAGTTTAATAAAATTTTGAATGTAAGACACTAAAACCTTGTGTAAATGGTACCCATGGAGATAGGGTTAATGGGGAGGAAGGGCAGGAGTGTTAGAGAAGGTAAGTATTATTGGAAATACATTTTCAATTCAAGGAAATGTTAACATCCAAAAGATACCTCCACTGACTTATAGCTGGAATACCACATTGATACAGTGGAAGGGTCAGTGATGGCATTATCCATACAAAAAGCATTTACATAGATCTTGGGTGTGTCAATAGAAGATTGGCACCTTAGTAGGGGAACCTCACTACATCCAGAACTGGTATGCTCTTTACCCAGTACTTAATTCAAGTAGTATGGGTGGAATTTTACATTATTTATCATCATTGATGGCCAGGCCTCAACCAGATAGCCGAGGTTCCACAACTCAGGGTTGAAATATAGGGCCATGGTGGCTATATTCCATGTTGGTGGTTGGGGCAATTGGACTGCAATCTATATCTATATATATATACTTATGAGTGGGTCCCAACCTGTAGCCATAAAGTGATGCATTCTGAGCCACCAGAATCACAACAAGAAGGTAAGTAGCACTGAAGTGGACAAACCTTCTCCTCAAACTAAAGAAGTCTGAAAGGCAACACCTCAGGCTTGGAATGATGGGATATTGTATGCCCTACTCAACTTTAGGAAAAAGAACTCATCTGGTCTGGAATTATGAACACTCATCCTCACTCCCAACCATGTGAGCAAGGTAAATTCCATTTGCCCCCAGAATTATGGGGAGGATATGGAACAACAGTGCTCAACAAGCAGCCAGGATGGGACCACTCTGCAATTAGAACTATGAGGAGACAGTGGACCCTCCTCCATGAACAATGTACTGAACCAATATTGATCAAAAACAAAGCTACGCTCAACCCAACCAGACAGCTAAGCATCAAAGCTGAACCGGTATTACATGTAGGCTCCTGTGTAGGCTGCCTCTCATACCAACATCTGGGGGAAAAAACCATCTAGGGACCCAGGTAGGAGGGCCACCAACTTCGCCCTCATCTCCAAGAGTAGAGGGAGGAAATTTACTCTAACACTCTGGAAGAAAAGCCTCAGTCCACTACCCTAGTGACTGGAAACCAGGTGTGGTAAGGACTCCCTAGCTCCACTAGTAGAATCTGTGGGGCAATACATGTCGGGGAGCCCTGAGGAACAGTGCTTTGGAAACAGTACAATAGGTGAACAACTTCCCTAAGTTTTTGAAATCAAACCACCAGGATTTACTCAATCCAAGGATCAGCAGGGACAGGCAGGATCCCCTTATGCTTTACTCATGATAGTCCATGAGTGGCAGTCCAGAATAGTACAATAATATCATAGGTGGGATAGGGGAAGTCTGATTAGCCTCCATGCTGGAAACAGTAACCTGGGAATTCATGCTGCATATCAGCATATCGTAACAATTTTTTATTACAAAAATCAACTAGGTGATGCAAAAATTCCTCCAAATGTCAATAATAGTTGCAGTACAGAGAAACCCATTCCTGAATGCTTTGTTGAGAAAAAGTGATAACATTAACTGAATGAGGTGCTTATATACAGTACCAGGATAGAGGATGCACTGACACAAGTGGAGAGTCACGAGATAAATATCACCAAGAGCAATTAAGTAGAGTATAAAAGACTGGAGCAAGCGAGAAAAAATCAGACTAATGCTTAGATGGACAAAGGAAAAAACCTTGGCAGTTGAGTAACAGCTGTAGTGTGAGGGGAGTTATGGTTTGAAAATCACCTTCCTCTTAGCCTAGTTAGTCTGACCCAGATTCGACTCTATAAAGGCACAAACAAATCTTCAAAAAGAATACTTAATTGAAAGATCTGGCTTTTTGTGTATTAAAAGCTTGCCAAATTGCAGAAAGATACACTTATTACTTGAAAAATTACAGTATGTAGAGCTTGACAGATATATGGTGGTTGTAAGACTGGTCAAAATGACCAAGCCCATATCGAGGGTTGACTGATTTAGCCTTAAAGCTGCTATATCTTGAACTGTTCTTCAAGATGACTATCATTAGAGCTGCTACAGTCTGAGATGTTCTCTATAATGTTGACTGGTTTAGCCCAAAAGCTGCTATATCTTGAACTGTTCTTCAAGATGACTATCATTAAAGCTGCTACAGTCTGAGCTGTTCTCTATAATGTTGACTGGTTTAGCCCTAAAGCTGCTATATCTTGAACTGTTCTTCAAGATGACTATCATTAGAGCTGCTACAGTCTGAGCTGTTCTCTATAATGTTGACTGGTTTAGCCCTAAAGCCGCTACATCTTGAACTTCTCTTCAAGATGACTATCATTAGAACTGCTACAATCTGAGCTGTTCTATATTAAGTTGACTAGTGTAGCTCTAAAGCTGCTACATCTTGAACTGCTCTTCAAGATGACTATCTATAGAGCTGCTAAACATGAACTATTATTCAAGCTAACTGGTGGTGTTTTAAGATATTATTGAAAATATCTACATCACATTTTTATCACACACATGCTTAAAGTTAGGTTTCCCATGATAGATGTTCTCCTTTTAACTCTTTTAGCATGGGCTCTGTCCATGGGACTGACCTCATAACCATGTTGTGCTTGTTATAGTTTTCATGCTAACACTTTTAAATTAGTAAGCGAATGTTAATGAAATTTGGAAGATTATCAGTAAAAATTACAATGCTTTCATACACAAAACATCAGAATTTTTATTAATTCTTAAGATTTGTAAAGCAATGTTTTTCTCATGTTTTAGTAGACTAGTATTTTGTAAAATACAGTCACATTTCAATTATTATACATTTCATATGCATATAGATTATTGCTATTTTGAAATAAGTTCTTAAACTTATTTTTCTGAAAATATAGAACAGTAAATAAAGAAGTAAAGCAAATAATTATCTCTTCTAGTTTTGACCTTTGTACTTGGTTGTTGCTTGACAGCCCACCTCGTTGAAATATTGGTTCAAAAGAAAGCAATAGCACCAAGCCCAATAAAATGGCTGAGAAAGCCACTAGGGGGACATTCTAAGCTTCCAATTCGTTATTCATGTCATATTTAGAAATGTATACAAGGGACGTTTCCAAAAATGGAAAGAGGTGGGCGGGGTGCCACTGTATTTTTGATTTATTACATGAACAATATCTTAGCAAATATTAAAGATAATATGTTCTTATTTTATATTCTAGCTTGTCGAAACAGGTACATCACCGATTTTTTTGGCACCCTTGGTTCCAGAGCCTTGCTGGATTAATGAAATACCACAACTGTCACTTGAACCTTGCTTAGAAGCCATAGCTAGGGTTAAATGTAAGCAAAATAAGCTAAGAATCACACAAAACCGAGGGATCACCATCACCAACTGCAGACGTAAACAATTAACTCTTTTGGGATAGAGGCACATGATGCCATCTTTAAATTCTCTCTGTTAACATAAATAAAAAATTTAATTAAACAACTTTCTTTAAATATTTTTTCAGAAAATTGTCATTTTCAAGTATGTTATATTTTGAATTTTCATACACTATTATCAACTATCTGCATTGTAAAAAATTGAAGAAGAAATCAAAATTAAATATTTGTATCTTGTTAAACTACATATTCTTGGCAACATTCATGAAAAAATTCAAGCAATCTGATCCACTAGTTTAATATTTATAAGAAAATTTTCACAAGTGTGATATACCTACTTAAAATGTAAGTAGCCTGTCCCAAAAGATCGCATGCCACACACAATGCCATCTGTGGCTGGCCAGTGAACTAATCTGGCAGTCGCGGGAATTTCAAGTGCGCTCTCAAAATTTTGTCCAGATTAAAGGAGGTACTGGACCATCAGTTGCCGGAAAATCGGTTGTGTACTGTATCGGTAATTTGAGTTTTGAATTTGTACAAAACTACAGCCTTAGTATTTTGACTTTACAAGCATCTAATTTAAACCAGTGCTGCATTCAACATACCATATG
>NW_013671944.1:26845-32119 GCF_000517525.1 Limulus polyphemus | reverse complement strand
AATTATAATCTACAGTTTGATACCAAACTTATTGACATAAATTCATGAAATAGTAGTTCAATATAAAATGTAAGCCAACAAATGAGATGACATGGCCTTTCACCTGTGACCCGTCTCAAAAGGGTTAAGAAAAATAACACATCATCAAATATACTTTAAAAATACATAAAAATGTTAAAAGGAAATCAGAAACACTCTGTTAGTGTTAAGATTTAACAGGCTACCAGTAAAGTGCTAAACCTTTACTGTTCTTAATGATATAAAAGGGAAACCACAAACCACCAAATACTCTTCTAAAATATGAAAGAAAAACAAATAAAAAATCGTTAATTTGTTTGAGGCATAACAAGATAACAGTCAACCACCAAATCTTTACTTACAGTATGAAAGAATAAAAAATCAAAATAGGCTTACTCTTTCTGTATTATCCTCTGTTGGTGTTGAATTTGCTGTGATTTTATTATTTAGACTGAAGTTACTGGTTTTGCCATTTCCAGGAATCCCAAGCCTCTCCTTCACATTTGGTTTGTCAGTAGGAAGGGTTGTTTTCTCTTGGTTGGAGTTCTGGTTGTTATCTTTGTTATGCCAAAACACTTTGATGAACCTGTTGTTAAGAACTGCTTCTGTACACCGGTAGGCTGAATTAGCTTCTGCATGACTAGAGAACTGGACCAGAGCAGCTTCAGGGTTCCCACCATAGTAGACCTTAACCCAGACATGATATTACTACATTTTTACATACGTGCCCAACCAAGTTTATTCTAGACACAATTAATATAGCAGAATATTCTACAATTTAAAAATATTTATAACTGCACAACCCTTCTTGCATGATACCTTTATATCAACATTACACCAACTACATAAAGTTCTTTCATAAATCTATATCTGTACTTCTAGGCAAGTAAAGAAAGGCATCCTTCTTGAATCATTGTATTTTGAATAGGTAAAAAACAACCAACAATATCATATGTTAATTCTTATTACTAAATAAAACACTTTTTTTGTTATTTCCTTAGTCCCTTTGGAAAATAAAGAATTTATTTAAAGAAAATTTTACTTCAAAATAAAGAAATTTCAAACCCAGTGAGTAGTATAATTTCAAACTCAAACAGTGACCCTTCATTGCAAGCTTATCAAAATTTAAGCTCAGGTTATAGAATTACTGGAGGCCACAGACTTTTAAAATTTATTTTCTACTCTTAAAATTAATAAATGCAATACAGGTTGTTGCTTGTCTTTACAGTGCCTTCTATTCTTACTTGCAATGGACACAAATAGTTGACAATATGTTTTAAAACAGTATCTTCTTTCTTCCATTAAAAAAAACAACACAATATGGTGCTGATAGTTTGAAAATACAGTGTTTTCTCTCTTACCATTAACAGACACGCAACAGCCAGTCAGTTGCATACGTACTGTCTTCCACTTACTGTCAATGTAATAACAGTATGTTCTTTTCTAAACATTAATGGGAAAACATAGATGGTTCTCTGTATTTAGTGTTAACATGCACAATATAACAAGTTGTTTGGGTTTATTGTCTTTTCTCAATATTAACAGGTACAATAAAGCTAGTTGTTTGGGTATATTGTTTTCTCAATGTTAATATGCACAATATAGCTAGTTGTTTGGGTTCATTGTCCTTTCTCAATGTTAATATGCACAATATAGCTAGTTGTTTGAGTTTATTGTTTTCTCAATGTTAACAAGCACAATATAGCTAGTTGTTTGGGTTTATTATCTTTTCTCAATGTTAACAGGTACAATATAGCTAGTTGTTTGGGTTTATTGTCTTTTCTCAATGTTAACAGGCACAATATAGCTAGTTGTTTGGGTTTATTGTCTTTTCTCAATGTTAACAGGCACAATATAGCTAGTTGTTTGGGTTTATTGTCTTTTCTCAATGTCAACAGGTACAATATAGCTAGTTGTTTGGGTTTATTGTTTTCGCAATGTTAACAAGTACAATATAGCTAGTTGTTTGTATTTAAGGTATTTTCTCAATGTTAACAGGTACAATATAACTGGTTTTTTGTATTGTGTCTTTCCTCATTGTCAACAGGCACAGTATAACTAGTTGTTTGTCTTTTCTCAATGTCAACAGGTACAATATAGCTAGTTGTTTGTATTTAAGGTATTTTCTCAATATTAACAGGTACAATATAACTGGTTGTCTGTGTTCAGTGTTTTAACAACCTGTTATACAAGAGAAAGGTGTAGCTCTGTACTCCTTCAAGACAGTTCAGAACATTAATACACTTCTTGATTCAGCCTGCTTCTGAAATACTCATCATTAAAATACATTATAATTATCTTGGTGCTAGTAGAGTAGTTTATAATTGTAATACTTGTTTTCCTTGGAGCAATGTTAAAAAATCTCACTGAAATACTCATCATTAAAATACTTGGATTTTTTAAAATTGCTGCAACGAAAACATAATTCACACAAGTATTGCAATTAGAAACTACTCTACTAGCACCAAGATGATTTAGTATCAACTGAACTATAAAGTATATAATGTATCTATGCCTAGCTTTTTTTTAAATTATTTTAGAAATGCAATGTTATGTACCTGAAGGTTAACAATGTTGCCAAACTTGGAGAAATGTCCATTTAGCTGTGTTATGGTATTAAGATGTCTGGGAACCTTTCTAACTTCAAGAGTACATCTTTCCTGGACTGGCTGAAAAGATTTTTTTTGGCCCAATCGGGTATAGTCAAATGGTCGTCTCTTTATATTTGAATCGACACTAGGTTGAACAGATACAGATGAGACAACACCAGTGCTAATACTGCTTTGTGATGCTGTAACAACTATGCTTTGGGGTGTTTCAGGCTCAAAAACTGTAGAACTTTCTGTAGAGACTTTTGATATTTCTACATCAGGGAGAAAATGTTTGATTAAAAGTAGGTTGGCCACAGACAAGCACAATATTTAATGATTGCATTAGACTGTTCACAAATGTGATATCACTTCCCATCATTTTCTGAAACCTACCTATAGGATTGTCAATCGTAGGAACACCAATTAATTCACGTGTTCTTTGCAGTGGTGGAGGAGGATGGAACATTGGAGGAGGAACGCGAGATACTGGCAACCTCACTGGTGGCATTCCTGTGGATGGTGGACCCCAAAAAGGTTGATGCATACGAGGATTTCTTTTAATTCCCGGGGCTTCAGGATTGTATGGTTCGGGAATGTACGAGTCTTTAAAGAGAGAATGTTTTGATCAGTGTTTTTGCTAAAGGAAAACCTGGAGAACTAAGAAACATCCACAAAATAAAAGTGAAAATTATAAAATATTACAAACAAAAAGGTTTACAGAGTTTTAAACATCAACTTAAAACACTGCCAAAAAATACTTATATTCACAATATAATATTACAACAATATAAGTCATTACTGTGGTATTAAATATGATGAAATTAGATAACAAGGGTAACAGTCTTTATTCTGATAATCTTCTTTTCAAAATCAACTGTAAGTGTGACTAATATAAAAATCAGATCATATTTTGAATGACATTCTTTGTATTGAACTAAACAATTTACTTACCAGGTTGTGGTGGAGGATGAGGAGCTACCCCAGGTGGAAGTGGAGGACCAGGGGGTGGTGGTGGTGGTTGTCCAATTGTTGGTAAAACTGTTGGACAAATTCCAGGAGGTGGAGGAACTAAAAGGTTTTACCATAAAACATAGCAATATAGCAACAAAATCAAAAATATCGACACATGAATGTTACTACAATGAAGAATTTCAAAACATGAAAGAAACTGATTGAAATGAAATATTCCAACACGATGATCAAAAGGAAGATATGATGAAATATTTTGACAAAATGACATATTAAAATTTGGGGTTCCACTCCTGAGATATTGTAGGATTCCCAAGAACCAATTTATAGAAGAGACTGTATTAACCCTTTCTATACTAATGGGTATTTCTTCTTGTAGTAGTGATACTTAACCATATTACATGAAAATTTTAACCAATGTAAATTCTTGATTCTAAACACCAATAAAAAGCTACCTGTACTCAAGTATAATTTCTTACACTCTTGATACTGAATGACCATTCTTACTAGATGATGGAGATGCAGTCAGACACGTACAAAATGGATCTGATACAAACGTTCTTAAGGTAAGATAACAGTATTAATAAAACTATTCAAGCAAATACTCCCAGACTTTTGTTTCCATTATACTTAAGTTACATGAAGAATGTAGATAGTTTAATTACTTTGATAAAGACAAAATAGAATGTAAATAAGTAAAAGATTTAGAATACTATCTTTGATAGTGGGATTCAGAAAATCTTTAAGATTATAAACCCTAAATACCATGAAAAAATATCAAATCATAATCAGGTACATAAATTCATGTATCTAGAAACCAATGCAATGCTCAGATGACCTCCACGATCTTATACTCCAAAGAATGCCTTATTTGAATGATTATAAGAGAACTAAATATTAATCTATCTTATGATTATCAACATGCACAGCAAAGCTGAAATACATACATTTAAATATTCAAGTTAGAAATCATTTGAATAAGCATGATAATGGTAATACTGGAATAAAACAAAACAGGTAATCAGTAAAACTGAAAGAGGAAAAATATCAAATAAAACATGCTAAAATTAGTACGAAATTTAATCAGTAGTTTCTTATCATCCCCCGCATCCACTCAACTACAGCCATAACAAGCATCATTATTTACACTAATTGCTTAAGCTAATATCGTGTGACACTAAATGCTCTTTAATTACAAGAATTTCAAAAATTTAGCAAATTTGTGGTTATTAGTTGGCAATGAATAATAACCATCAACTGCTATGATTCTTTTGAAAACTTGAGTTAGACTTAATCTTGTTTGCTTGGCCTAACCAATACTTATGTACCTGCACGTGCTTTCACCCTATATATTTGCTGCTCTAAGTCAGCCGTCTTTAACACATATGACAAAAACGGTCCACTTTTACTCTTAGGTGAAGCTGTAGTAAACATTTTAGATTGATAGCTCATGTGAATCTTTGCATGCTCAAAACTTTTGGTCAAAAGTAAGTGGTTTTTGTTGACCAACTTTGCAAGTGTGTCTTATATTTAGACCAAATTTGACACCTAATTGTAAGTTGTAAAGATCCATAAAAGTTAAATATGTGTTTCTATCAATACATTTTCTGTACTTGTATTACGAAGAAAAAGAAAAGGAATAAATTCAATCAAAATTGGAGATTTTATATCTTGTGTATTTCTTACTGGATTGACT
>NW_013671944.1:21101-26002 GCF_000517525.1 Limulus polyphemus | reverse complement strand
TTTATAGATAACTTCAACAATTTCAAATTTAATGAAGATTCATTGTACATTCTCTGTAGTTGTTACAATTTTTAAGGTTAAACTGTCAACAATAATATACAGTGACATTGTCAACTTTACTGTACATAGTCGGAATCTAGCCAATTGTATGCTATGATTATCAGCAATCAGTGATTTCAGATTGTGACATTATTGGTAAAACAGTAATAGTATGTATTTGTATTGTTTTCTTGGCTAGTGAAGTCTGCAAAGTTGGATTCAAAAGTGTTTACCCTAACATGTACACACAGTAAGGTAAATTCTCCAAACAACTTACAAGTTTGCAATTTTTACTCGTCTGTTTCTGGAAAGTGTTGACGAAATATAACTTTTATGTACATCTTTCAAATGTGTGAGCCTTGTTACAGCTTGGTGACATACTTAAGTTAAAATGTAGAATTCTAATTGAAAACAGTAGTCATCTTTATAAAAGTTCAAATGATCACTCTATATTTCAAATTTTATAAGTCAATTCTTTACACTGATACAAAAAGTTAGAATATTGGACAAAGTTTTGGCATTCTTATTAATGAAAGTGTATTTACTTTGAATACACAGGAATTTATAATGACAACGTTTGTGTATTGTACATAACTGACAAGTGTATAAATTTGGTAAGGCCCACTCGTGGTTTGTCAAGTTCTGCTCGGTTAAGAAATGCTCAGATCAATTTTTGTGGAGTCGTCAAACTTTAAATGGCTCTTTTGATTTTAAGGGGCTATGTGGGCTACATAACAGACACTTTTTACTGGCTTACCGGTTTAATGGCTCTTTTGATTTTAAGGGGCCATGTGGGCTACATAACAGACTTTTGATTTTAAGGGGCCATGTGGGCTACATAACAGACACTTTTTACTGGCTTACCGGCATTTTTCAGGTGCCATTGGCTCGTGGGCCCCGCCAATTTCGAGCCCTGCATCTGACAAATGGCACTAGCTAGGTACAGAGCAGTTGTTTATTAGAGACAGGGATACCACAAACATTAAACTACTAGTAACAAAGTAGTTACATATTTAAAGCCAAGGGTATCAATAAGCCTGCAACCCGAGTGGAATATCAGATCAGTGACAATTGGCCGATATTGAGATCAAATTTTGACAATCTGTATTTGTGTGTTCCATACATCTGGAGATCCCTAATGTATATATACAATAGTGGGATGCATCAAGTTTCAAAACTCATCTTCAAATAAGTCACACACTTATCAGACTACAAAAAAAGGACACAGGAATACAAAACAAGTACATATTAGATAAGTCACACACTTATCACATCTCATTTTTTACTATAAATACAGTACTTACCTTTGATCTGTATTTTTGATATAAATACAGTACTTGCATTTCATCTCATTTTTTGATATACTTGTGAAAAATCTGTGGATACAATCTGAGTTCAGGAAGTACTTTATTTGTGAAATATCTGTGGATACAATCTGAGTTCAGGAAGTACTTTATTTGTGAAATATCTGTGGATACAATCTGAGTTCAGGAAGTACTTTATTTGTGAAATATCTGTGGATACAATATGAGTTCAGGAAGTACTTTATTTGTGAAATATCTGTGGATACAATCTGAGATCAGGAAGTACTTTATTTGTGAAATATCTGTGGATACAATCTGAGATCAGGAAGTACTTTATTTGTGAAATATCTGTGGATACAATATGAGTTCAGGAAGTACTTTATTTGTGAAATATCTGTGGATACAATATGAGATCAGGAAGTACTTTGCCTTTCATAATACATATTTTCTACTTGAATATTTCTTGATTTGTTTAAAGGTTTACAATAAAATAAATGTAAGAGGAATATTTCAACATTATCTAGTATATACTTGTTTTGTATTTTTGTAGTCTGATAAGTGTGTGACTTATCTAGTATGTGCTTGTTTTGTATTCTTGTGTCCTTTTTGTAGTCTGATAACTGTGGACTTATCTAGTATATACTTGTTTTGTAGTCTGATAAGTGTGTGACTTATCTAGTATGTGCTTGTTTTGTATTCCTGTATCCTTTTTGTAGTCTGATAAGTGTGTGACTTATCTAGTGTGTACTTGTTTTGTATTATTGTTCTTTTTGTAGTCTGATAACTGTGGACTTATCTAGTATAAACTTGTTTTGTAGTCAAAGGTAAGTACTGTATTTATATCGAAAAATGAGATCAAATGAAAGTACTATATATCAAAAAATGAGATCAAACGAAAGTACTGAATTTATATCAAAAATACAGATCAAAGGTAAGTACTTTATATCAAAAAATGAGATCAAACGAAAGTACTGAATTTATATCAAAAATACAGATCAAAGGTAAGTACTGTATTTATATCAAAAATACATATCAAAGGTAAGTCAAATCAACCGAGTCAGCATAGAGTTAGGGACGAGAAAATAAATAAAATATAAAATTTTACTGAAAAGTTTCATATTTATCTAGTAAGTTTTAGAGAGTATGTAAATAAAATATGCAAACTTTCAGATGAAAAAAGAGATTTTTATTTTAACATAAAAATTACTTTGTTCTCGGAGTAGTCAACATTCTGACTCCATACATTCACGGACAAATCTTTAGTAAAAATAGTTAAAGAAAAAAATCTGACTTTCTGTGAACAAAAGGACTTGTAATGTTTATTAAAGTGTTGCCAAATTTCATTAAGATACAAAAATCATATTAAAAGTTATAATATGTGAAATCTGATGGTTACTTTGTGGATACAAAGTCACATTGACCAACAACTTATGGAGTTAACAATCCTGTACTAAAAATGTATATCTACAAAACAAATTAATTAACTGCATAGCTAATTTTCAAGACAAGTTATATAACATACAGAACTGTTCATCTCAAGATTACCTTGCTGGTGAGGTGCACTGCTGGTTGAAGGTCCAAATCCAAGCAAAGAAACATCTTCAACAACTACAGGGTCAGTCCCATGGTCATATGGACACATATCTCCTTGCATGCAATATCCCTTTTCTGTCGAAAGTTAAAACCAGTATCAATGGCTGACAAACAGGAGGTTGCACACTAAGTTCAGCAATGATATAACAATTTCCCCAAAAAGAACACTTGAGAATTTAAACAAAAAACATAATAATTTATTTTTTTAATCTATACTAGAACCTTAAAAATAAAAAGAGTATTTTATTGATTTAATACCATTTATTTCAATGAAAGTTACTTTTCAATTTATGTGTGAGACTTGCTTTTGTAAATAAACAGTATTCATTACAATGGTTTAAAAATATGTCTTTTAGAATACATACCATCAAAATCTCTACAGCGTTTCGTTCCTTGAATAGGGTATTGGTTGATACTGATAGATGGCACAACTGATGCTGTGGTACATGCTGGATCAGGTACTGTGATGATTGAATTTGGACCTGTGCTGTGAGGAGGAACACGATAATCTGTATCTCCATGATCAACTTGGTGCTGAGGACTACCACCGCGACCAGTGGAATCTCTTGAATTCTTTCTTGCATGTGCTAATATATATCATATAGATATCACATCATCATAAAATTATGACATAGTAAAAATACAAAACAATATTTATTGAAACTGTTTTCAACTATTCACCAATTTACTTTTTTAATCAATATGGCATTTCATACAAGTGAGGATAGGAGGAGGAGTAGATTCAGTGCTGGAATTTCTAAAGAGGAGCCAGTTTAGAAGGTATGGACATGTCAAGCAGACAGATGAAGAGAGGTACCCAAAGAAATATATGTAGGGAATACCAATCAGAAGAAGGCTAGTAGGAAGACCAAGGGTAAGATGGAGATAAAATATTGAACAAGCAGTTGGAAATAGAGGAACAAGAATTATACATAAACAAAAGTATGCGATGAAGTTTTGTGGGGTAATGCATCTAATAAGCTTTTAGCTTAACTCAACAGTTATCTCTTTTATTACAAAAAAAAAAGACTTGTAGTTCATATTTTTTTCTTTATTTATTTAAGTCAATGATTATTTCTATCATTACTAACATAGTTTCACTGTAATGAAAGCACCAGCCACTGGCTGATGATGAAGTAAATCTATAAAGTCAATGTTTAGTAACAATACTCACTGTACCAAGACCACTTCATTAACTCTTTGAGCATGGGCTTGGTCCCTAGGACCAACCTTGTAACCACTTTGTATTTGTTATAGTTTTAATTTAATTCTATAACTTTTAAATTAATAAGCAAATGTTAACGAAATTTGGCAGATTATCAGTAAACATTAAAATGCTTTCATACGCAAAATATCTAATTTTTTTATTAATTCTTAAGGTTTGTAAAGCAATCTTTTTCTCGTGTCTTTTTTTTCTTTTCGCAAATTCCCCTTTCTATCATGCAAAGTAATATTCATTTTAAGATAAAAAATACTTTTATGCATCAGAAAATTTTTAAATTTCACATTCAAAATCTTTATAATATCCCGATAGTTATCAAACATTTCTTTAGAAAAACTTTATATTTAATCTGTTATTTTCATTAATTAATCCCTGTATGGGTTTGGTAGATTTGAACGATTTTGCAACCACAATAAAAAAATTAGGAAATAAATATAAATTATGCCTCTTTAATTCTAGAATGAATACAAATTATAACATGAAAATATAAATGTTTAGACGAAATAGCTTAAATCTCACATTATACATTTATATATATTTATTATATTGACCTTTCACCCGTGCTTGGCTAACAATACAAAAGTTACAATGATGCAGTTCACATGCAATCATGTTACAGTATCAAATGACATAAAACTGACCTTTGGTCTGTGCAAAGCAACTTGTCTTGGCTGTGTTTTAGTAGACTATTATTTTATAAAATACAGTCACATATCAATTATTATACATTATATATGTATATA
>NW_013671944.1:10774-20384 GCF_000517525.1 Limulus polyphemus | reverse complement strand
ATTATAATCTACAGTTTGATACCAAACTTATTGTCATAAATTCATGAAATAGTAGTTCAATAAAATTTTGAATGTGAGTCAACAAACTAGAAAACATGGCCTTTCACCCGTGACCCATCTTGAAAGGGTTAAAGTGAAACAGTCAAGAATATAGAACATTTTTGTTCTGACTGCTTATGTGTTATAACTAAAACAATTCCTAAATAACTGATGCATGAAGCTATTTTTTGAAAAATCTGATGTTTCAATTAACCCTCTATACATAGGCTTGGTTGTTTTACCAACCTCGTCACCATTATATAACCATAAAACTATACATATCATAATTAGTTTATCTTCACAAAATTTGACAAGCTTTTAGTAAGCATAACAAGTATTCTGTATACAAAAATCAATTTTTTAATTAAATATTTTTAATAGAGATTTGTCTGAATTTATGGAATTAGAGTCTGACTAGAGTTAGAGTCTTTATACTTTATTTGTTATTTTCACCATCCTAACATTATACTAGCTCTGTTCATTTGACCAATCCTGTAATCACCATATAAAATAAATCTAAATTACCTGTTTTCTTTTTTCTAGAATGACTGTAGATTGTAACAGAATATTACAATTATTTTTCCTAAACAGCTTCAGGCTCATAACAGTTTACGGCTGTCTTTATTTAATTTTATCTTTCTGTTGCTATTTGAATCATGTCTAACCATTAAACCTGCATAAAATACTAAAATTACCCAGCAAATGCATATCTCAAGTTACGGTATTGAATTACACAACATGCAAGCTTTTCACATGGTATACCTCAATTTACGGTATCGAATTACACAACATGCAAGATTTTCACAAGGTATACCACAAATTAGCCAAACTAGTTTTACACATGTTTAACACGACAGTACTGAAACTGCCCTAAACACATTCATACTTCCATTATGTGAAAAAAATTAACATCTTACAATATCTAAAAATTTAATTTATTTCTTAATTTAAAAAAAACTGTTTATGAATATTACATAAGCTTTTCACATGGTATACCTAGTTACAGTACTGAATTACACAACATGCAAGCTTTTCAAACAGTATACCTTAAGTTACAGTATTGAATTACACAACATGCAAGATTTTCACATGGTATACCTCAAGTTACGGTATTGAATTACACAACATGCAAGCTTTTCACATGGTATATCTCAAGTTGTGGTATTGAATTACACAACATGCAAGATTTTCACATGGTATACCTTAAGTTACAGTATTGAATTACACAACATACAAGATTTTCACACGGTATACCTTAAGTTACAGTATTGAATTACACAACGTGCAATTTAGGTTAATTGCAATGAGGTTAATTTAGGTTTATTTCAATTTTTTATTTTTTTTTGTGATTATGAGATCAGTCGAATTGACCGATCCCATTTTGAGATAGGGTAGAGAAAATAACATATAAACTATAAGGATTTAGTGGAAAAAATGTTTGAAATGCATTTAGGAGGTTTTAAGGATTACACAAAAGAAATCTGAGATGACAAAAAGTATTTTCAATTTTAACATGAAAATTACTTTGCACACGGACTACAAATACTCAACATATTCATGGACAATTCTTTATTTTATTTTATTAAAAATACTTCACTAAGAAATACGACTTTTTGCATATGAAAGACTTGTAATATTAACTGAAAGACTGCCAAATTTTGTAAAGATATACCCAATATATAGAGTTATAAGTATTCAATTTATATCAACTTTATATGAGTACAAAGGTCATGTGACTCGGTCAAATCGACCGACCCCGTGTTGAGGGTTAAGGAAAGTAACATACAGAGACAAAAATAATAATAATAAATTAATTATTCAGTATATATAGTAAAAAAAAAAGAAAATCCATAATATGAATTCAGGCAACAGTGTAAGTAATGAATATAAATGGAACAATTGCGGGTGACTAAAGTGATCAGGCTAGGGAGGAAAAGGAGTGCACACATTGAATAACAATGTGGTGCAAACAAATTTACAGTGTGAGAAAGTGTAAATCAAGTATAAGGGAAAATGTAAGGTGGGGAAATGGAGAGGATAAAGTTAGAGGAAAGAGAAGTCTTCATTCATTCCAAAGGGAAAGATAGTGCCTAACTTAAAAATCAAAGTTCTTTCCAAGCATTCACTTTGCATGAAAGTGGAGGGAGCAAATACGAGTCCAAGTATGGAGAAGTCAGAGATGCATTGCAAAACTTGATTAGTTGAAACACTTCAAAATGGCCATTAGTTAAAAAAAAATCAAAATGGCCATTTTATTAGTTGAAACACTTTAAAATTGCCATTAGTTGAAACATTTTAAAATGACCATTTTATTAGTTGAAACACTCCAAAATGGCCATTAGTTGAAACACTTCAAAATTGCCATTAGTTGAAACATTTCAAAATGACCATTCTATTAGTTGAAACACTTCAAAATGGCCATTCGTTGAAACATTTTAAAATGAGCACTTTATTAGTTGAAACACTCCAAAATGGCCATTTTTAAAACATACACTACCTCTTGATCTGTCTCTAGAAAATGATCGAGACCGACTCCGGGATCTAGATCCTGATGATGATGGAGAACAAGATCGTGACCTTGATCTTGAACGGCTCCAACTTCTGGACCTACTTCGACTTCTATCTACAGCAGAACGATCTTTGTTACCAAATTCTCTGTCCCTGTTTGGTCTAGAATCTCTATCTCTATCCCTCTCTCTATCACGATCAATGGATAAGGGTGGCCTATGATTTTTGAAATCTCTGTACCTATTGTCATATCTATGGCTAGGATATGGCCTTCTACGTCGATCATCATCCACATACCTTCGACTTCTTCTATCATCTGGATCTCTGGAAATAAAATGATTCCAAATGTAACATTTTCTTCAAAACAGGAAAATGACAAAAGAGGGTTACCAGATGATGAGTGAAAGGTAAAAATTAAGTCTCTTTTATTTTGACATTTTTACAGTTAAGTTCTTTACACATTGTAACAAAAAGCAAGGTCACCTACTTTTAATAGAAATAAAAACCCTTCTGAACATTTCACAAATGCATCAAGTTTTGTGAAATTAGTCAACTTTTTTTTACCCTTTTCTAATACGCATTTGAACATTTCTAATAAAAAATAAATAATGGAAAAACACATAACTCATACTAAGTCTTAGAAATATTGGTACTAATCCTAAAAAATAAGCACAACTTCACCTTAGCACATTGACAAAGAAACAAGGCCTATAGAATAATCGTTGTAGTATATAACCTTAACAAAAACACGCAAGAAGATTATCACAAGTTTACGACATTCATACTTCATGCATCTGTTTAACCAGGAAGGCATTAACTACCTGCATGAGAATTTGTAAAAATTATTTAAATAAAGATATATTTTATAATAGCTATGGAAGGGTGATTTATAACAATAATATACATGTGGCTGATTGTGATGGAATTTAATAACAGTGAAATAAGGCAAGTACTTATTGCCAATAAGCAAGAGATTCATTGATGATAAAGGTTAGAGGATAGTAATATAAAGAAAGTACTGTGATACATGATGAAAATAAGATGGACATGCTGATGGGAATTAAGGATTGTAAAACAAAGCAAGTACCATAATAACAACTGAGACATGCTGATGATGGAGATTAAAGGATAGTGAAATAAGGTAGCTATTATAACAATGATAGTAACAAACCAATGACTCAAGAATAAGAAAAATCAGGTAACAAAATACATAATAACAATAAGTAAGAAACTGATGGTGATGGAGATTGAAGATGTTAAGATAAGACAAGTTCTATGATACAATCAGCAGCATGATTATGATGGAGGTTAAAAATAATAACATAAAGAAAGTAATATGGAGATACAAGTCATAGAGCTTTGAATGAAGAAATTTAATCTTGTACAAAAGTTAATCCAGTAATCAAAGTGGGTAAAAATGATCTCACCACAAGATAACAGCCAAGAGTAATAACAAGAGAAAAATTTATGGATAGATAAACCAAGATAAAATATTTGAAATCACTATAATAGAGATGAAAAGTTGCTATTCTTGAATAAAATGAAAAAATTAACATTCACAACTAAATATACATGTCAACAAATGGAAATATTATACATGCATGAGTTTTGAATATATAATACATGCACAAGTTTTAAATTCAAAGGAAACTGATACCTTTTGTTACTTCGTCCAACAGGACTACGACTTCGGTTCTTGAGACCTGGCCTTCTGGATTCCCTGTTCTCACCATCTACAGTCTATTTAAAAATAAAATATGTAAAAAAAAGTTTCTTACAAAAGGAGTTCTGTGTGAAGTTTCTTCACATACATACTTACATATATAAATGCTAATATTTGCCTTCATTTCACTCACAGCTAATAATAGCTCAAAACAAATCAATTTCTAAACTTAAATGAGAAATCATTAAAGTTATCCTTGGACAAATGACAGACAAAATTTACAATGAATTTACAATACCCTTATTCTCATAGCCTAAAGCATCAATATCTATGTCAGAGTAGTCAAAGAATATGAAACTATTTAGCAGCAGCCTAGGCATAAGTAGACTAAGCAACTGCTTTTACCCCCGAACAGCCCAAGGGATCCCCTATTTATGGGTATTTTATTTTGATCAGATCTTTGAGTTTTGCTATTGTATTTATTTGTAAAAGTGATAAAAACACATTGCTAAATAGTGGATAGATGTTTGGAAATTGTAGCAACAAAACACTTTTCAGACACACTTGCAGTACTCATGTACTGACTAGTTATTAAGTACAAAACATTTCATATAAATACTGGCACAATGGTGTTAGTGTCAATAGAAATGGCTCTTTAACCCTTCCATTATGGGATGGGTGGAATCCACCCAGCTTGTAAACACAAAAGTATCCATGAGAGTAATTACACTATGATTTTTGATAATGTACGCACATCTTTACAAAATTTTGCAGGTTATTGGTAAACATTACAAGGTTTTTCATACACAAAATATCAGGTTTTTAAATTAGGTATTAAGATTTATTTATTAATGATTTTCTTGTAAACCTTTTTCTTTCAGAATGTTAACTATCCAACATGCAAAGTAATTTTGATTTTAAGATTAAAAATATTTTAATGCATTAGAACATTTTCAAATTTCAGATGCAAAATCTGTATAATCTCCAGATAATTATGAAATTTGTTTTAGAAAAATCTTTATATTTTATTTGTTATTTTCACTACTGTATTTCTGTGCGGGTTGGTTCAATTTGACCAACTTCGTAACTTCAATAAAAAATTAGGAAAAAAATATAAATTATGCTTTTTTCATTCTAGAATGCCTACAGATTGTAACATGAAAACACAAATGTTTAGTCTAAATAGCTTAAATCTCATAACATTATACATTTATATATATTTATTATCTTTATTTTACTGACCTTCCAGTCGTATCTGGCTAACAATACAGAAGTTACAATGATATGGCGCACATGCACTTATGATACCATATTCAAGAATATAAAACTGGCGTTTAGAAAGTGATCTGTCTTGACTGTTTTTTAGTGGACTAGTATTTTTTTCATAAAACATACAACATTAAATAAAAAAGTATGGCAAACGATTATCTCTTCCAGTTGTGACCTTTGTACTTCTTTGCCGCTTGTCATAGGTTGCTAAGCCTTATGAAATTTCCCACATGGAGGATGTGAAAAGAAAATTTTTTGTTTAGGTTTTATATATACATTTTGAAATAACAATATGTAATAAATTACTATATCAATATCATATAATTCCACTATAATTTATCAAGCTTAGTAACTAAGCTGTATTTGGGTCCAAAAAAATATGAAATTTTGAGCTCACTAAAGACTTACCTTAGTGTTTGAAATCTTGTGTGAAAAAACAAACTTAACATAACACATCAAAATGGCTTAGAGGGGGACATTCTGAGCTTTTTGATCGGTTATTCACACGTCATAGACAGAAGTAAGTGTATATAAGGGGCAATTTCCAAAAATGGAAAGAGGTGAGCGGAGCTACTGTGTTTGATTCAATACAAGAGCGATATCTCAGCAAATAGAAAATATAAGAGGTTCTTATTTTATATTCTAGCTTGTCAATATCGGTAACTTGAGTTCCTAATTCATATGAAACTAATTAGACTTAATATTTTTACATCACAAACATCTAATTTGAACCAGTGCTGCATTCAATATACCACGTGACACACAAAAAATCAATGCTTCGCTGTGTTTTTAATATTTACTATTAAATTAAGAAATTAACTAACGTATAAAAATAAAATTTGAATTATAATCTACAATTTGATACAAAACTTAGACATAAATTCATAAAATGCTAGTTCAGTAAAATTTTGAATGCAAGTCAACAAATGCGATGACATGGCCTTTGACACGTGACCTGTCACGAAAGGGGTTAAGTGTATCAGTATGTGTAATGATTGTGTAGTTCTTGTTCGCAGAAATATTGCAATTTTGGTGATGGTGTCCAAAAATATTTGTGCTTAGGGCCCCCAACATGCTAGCACCACTCCTGAAACTATTATTGAGCCATTCTTAATGGGTATTCTGATCCCCCTGTTGGATGTTAGCCAGGGCCTCCAGGGGGGATAGATGACCTCCAAATATTTTTTATGGAGAAAAACTTATCTCAAATTCTAACATGCTGTACTGAGCTTGTATGTATAAGAACAGAGATCAAAAACAGTAAATAAAGATCATACCCTTTGTTAAGATTTTTCATTTTTGTCTAGAATACTGACCCATCAATTATGCAATTTCAAAGTTACATATTTCATACTTGTATAAACACAGCATGTCACTTACTCCATCTGATTTGAATTTTCTCACATCAGGCTTTGCAGTCACAGCAGGAGTTGGTTGCTGAGCTGCTATGGTCACAACCACTTTGGCATTTGAAGGAGTGCCGTTAGGCAATGATGTTTGTGCTTGGGTATTGTCAGAACCACTGACAATTGTGGTTATGGGATGAATTGTTACTGGTGGCAGAACAGGTATTCCTGTAAGCTGTTGATGCTTCAAGTATGACTTGCTGTTAAGGGTGCCAAACAACAGGTCCACGAACACTTTTGTTTCTGTAATTGAAGCAGGTGACTGGTTATATTAAAAACACCACTCAGTCAGACATAATTATGGCAACTCAGTGGAAATTCAAAACAAATTTTATCCAAAGTCCAAATAATATTGTCACTATCAATTAGAATTTCTTTAAAATATATTTTGCCATCTCTTACAATACCTTTTATTATCAAAATGTAGTATTTAAGAATCATAAGTTAAGTGCACAGTGTAGTGAACTAGTTATCTTTTCTTTCTTTGCGAATTTTACAATAACTTGCAATTTTGAAAAATATCATTTAAAAAATGAAGTCAAATGTTAAACAAAGCTCATTAAAAAATATGTTGACAAAATCAAGTATTGAAGAAATTGTCAGACTCAAATAAAAAGTGTTATCACAAACCAAAAGACAATTTTAACTTGCCTTTGTGAAATTATCATAAATGTCTTTATCTAGTCTCAAGATTCCATACCATATACAATTGATTACTGGAAATGCTAATCAACATGATCATGCAGACACACATTCACACCATTTTGATATAATTGAACCCAGTTAAACTTAACATGTGGATATCACTCCTAGGAGTATCTCAAGTCGGTGAATTTTGGTAAATTTATAACAAAGATAAATTTAATATTCTTAAGCAGCAACACATTCAATATGGGTTATGTAAATAGTTTTTGGGAGAAAATTGCAAGACATTAACTTCTTTATTGCCCTTGTTCCACAAGATTAATAAATGGTCTATCTTACTTTATTGCTTTGAATCATTTTATTTTACATGCTAATTTTTGTTTAAATATCAATGTTTTTGTTTTAATAAACTATTTTCATCAATAAATCAGCTGTGTTACACAACTTTTTTGAACTGTGGCAAAATATGAAGCCCATTATAAGTTGATAGCATTTTACTCTTGATATGTACAAAATTTTTATAACACTGCATTCTGTAAAAATAACTTTCCCTCCATCTTTCCTTGTGTGTGTGTGAGAATCTCGTAAATTTTGATATTCTTATTAAGAACAACATTCTTGGATCTTATTAGAAATAGTATCATGTTATAGACTGATTCTGAAATAGCTCTACGTTAATTGGTAATTAATAAGTTAATGTGCTACAAGTTTTGATTGACGGGAATTGCTTCTACTCACAAGAATTTTCAAAATTCCATATCTTTTAAATTAGAACTTCTCATAACAAAATAAAAAAATGTTAAAGTAAATCTAAACATTGTATAACTAACATTTTATATAAAAATACACTTTCTCGGCAGTTCGAACTTCTGCAATAAAACACCTGTTTGTAATACGTAATAGGATGCTTTATAAAGAAACAACTGTCTTTAGACATATACACTTTGAGTTGCTATCTTGGCAATGAAACACTAATCTTCGATCCCTTTACTATTTAACATTGTAGTCTTGCATTATTTTATTCCGAACACACTCAACATCCACTTATGAAAATTTTTATTTTTTAATTAATAACCAGCATCAATATTAGGTGCATGTGTAAGATATATAACTGTTTTTCTTAATAAAGATTGTTTTTAGAAATTAAAACAAGTACTTGTAATTATGACCATAAATCTAAAACTCATTCTCTTCTATATCATGTGTATATGTCAACAGATAGTTTAAAAAGGCAGGGCTTGAAATCAATTGGTTTGGCCACTGGCTAATGTTTGCAGTTGCTTTAACTCTCTCACTACGGGCTCGGTCCCAGGGACCGACCTTGTAACCATTTTGTGCTTGTTATAGTTTTCAGACTATAACTTTTAATACAGTATGAGTATCTTCACAAAATTTTGCAGATTTTCAGTAAACATTACAACACTTTCATATATAAAATATCAGATTTTTTAAATGAAGTTTGAAGATATCTTAAGTAATGATTTACTTGTGCATTTTTTCTTTTCGAATGTTGACTATCCAACAAGAAGTAATTTTGATTTTAAGATTATAAATACTTTTATACATCAGAAAATTGTCAAATTTCACACATGAAACTTCTATAGCCTCCAGATAATTATCAAACATTTTTTTTTTTTGAAAAACTTTATATTTTCACGAATGTATCTTTGTATAGGTTTGGTTGATTTGACCGACCTTGTAACCACCATAGACAATTAGAAAACAGACTTAAATTACAATTTTTTCATTCAAGAATGACTACAAATTATAACACAAAACCACAAATTTTTAGTCTAAGTACCTTAAATCTTATAACATTATACATCTATATATATATTTATATTTTATTGATTTTCCAGCTGAGTCTGACAAATATTACAGAACTTGCAATGATACAGCACACGTGTACTCATGTTACTATATTTAATAATATAAAACTAGCCTTTACAAAGTGATCTGTCTTGGCTTTGTCCTAATAGACCAGTATTTTGTAAAATAGGCACCTTTTGTTTATAATACATTACATGTGTGTATATATATATATATATATATATATATATATATATTATTAGTATTTGCA
>NW_013671944.1:2256-9804 GCF_000517525.1 Limulus polyphemus | reverse complement strand
CTCCACTACTGCCAATGGAAACTCATTCAACACGTCAATCACACTGTTAGAAAAACAAAACTACCTTAACTGGGTCTAGCACATCTTTCCAAATCTTTGCCTCATTTCCCTTTTATCCTATTGTTTTAAGATTACAAACAAAGAAATTGGAAGCCTTTATCCTTTTCATCCCTAAGATAATCTTATAAGCTCCAATAAATCACCTCCTACCCTTCTTTAAGTTAGAGATCTCAACCTATCATCTAAGATAATTCTTAGAATATTTCCTTCTACAGAAGACTAACTGGCCTAAACTTCCAGATCAACTCTTATCAGAAACTTTAAAAAAGAACTACAATTAGTAACTCTCATAACCTCAGGCACCTGCCCACTGCCTTATCAAAAACAAGAAAGGCTACAATATCTGATCTGCAATCACCTTTCAAACTTTGGAGAAGGCCTTCTCTGTTCCTGGTGCTTTATTTTTCTCTATGTACCACCAATGGATGAATATCAGGTAAATCAGAATATTTCCCACAGAATTTTCAGGTAGGAAATGATACCAACAACTTCTCTTGTAAAAACATAAGAGAATTGACCAATTAAAAACTCAACCATCTTAACTGAAGACCTTGCCTTTCTATAAGGGTTTACCATTGGTATACTTAAAAAATTATTTCTGTTAGTTTCAGCTGTTTTTCATAAGCCCTTTCTGATTTACTAACTTCTTTCTTAACCCTAACCTTCCTATAGTTCTGTAAATCTTATCTCTCAATTTAAACCTAACTTTACTCCTCTATTTATCTCTGATTTTCTATTTCCCAATCAGATTTGCTCTTCCTTGATATTCTTTTCTTTGTTTAAGGAACATGCCTATCTTATAGTAAATGAAATTTTCCTAAATCTGTTCCACATCACCTTTTAACTCATTATCCCAAGTTACCAAAGATAAATCTTGACTCGCGGCCTCAAAACTGGCTTTGTAAAAATTAAGAACTAAAATTCCTTTATTTTTATCCCAACATGTATCAAAATGTCAAGCCTAATTATGCAATGATGTGTATGCCAAATGGTTTCCCCACTTCAACTCTAACCACATCCTCATTAGTGGTTAACGATAAATCTAAAGTTGTATTTCCTCTTATTGGCTCTCTAAATCACTTCAAGAAACTTCTCTCTCTCAATATTTGAACTTACTCTATACAATCACAGTCAGTCTCCCACTATTATCAAAAACAATCCTGATATAAAACTTCTAACACATAAGCACAAAAAATCAGAGGATAGGATAAATTACCTATAAAGCACCCATTTAATTTCAGGTAGAACTAAGAGAAAAATAGTTTGCTGTTAGGTTCATAAAGCTGAATACTAAAACATTTTCAATTGTTACAGAAAAGGTTCGGATAATCTGGTGAATAGTTTAACTTTAAAATGTCCAGATGCATCAAAACAACTCAACTGTTCTACGAATTGTTTTATTACATTCCAAAAAAGAAAGAAAAAACTACTGGATAGAATACTATGAAACTCGAAAAACTTTCTACAAGTTATGTAACTTCTGCAAGATGTTAATTTTGTATTCGACATTTGTTTAAACTAGCAACGGAAAATTAGAAAATAATTTATTTTAATGTTTTTTTATGAAACAACTAAAAATGTTTATATTGTTGCAAGTTTCAATTATCAATTTTTAAGTTTTTCTTCATTCTTGTATGAACTTAAATTTTATCTTTGATTTGATTCTAAAAACATCTAATACACTTTCATTGTTTACTATCACTGTAGTAGAATACAAAACTTTTTTACTATACCAAAAATATAAGCAAGTCAATTTTTTTTTCCCCCAAATTAATCAGGTTTCATTTAACATGTAATACCTTTAAAACCAGTTTTACATTCCTTTATATATATCTTTTCATATCATTTATTTTGTGATTTTCTTTGCTTGTTCAAACAGTTACTTAGACTAATAAGGCCTAATGTAAACTCAGCTTAACAAACAGCAGCCTCGTCACCAAAATGAAATGTGAAGAAAGTCAACTGCAGATTGATCTAACTAAACCTATCTCATCTTGTTCCACAAAAACATATTCCAATCATATTTCAACCACACATCATAATTCAAATAGTGGCAGAAGTTGTTAACAAACATATTTTCTTCTAGTAATGTAACATCAAGCTAAGGTTCTCTCACTTTGTTCCCATTTCTATTTGATTCTCCACTGAACATGAAAAGAGCTTTTATTACTTGTTTGTATAACAAGCCTATGACTTCTCAAAGCCGATAAAGGCAACTTACATAACACCATGAAAATCGAGGTTAAGAAACAGTGATTCATTAAAATTAAAAAACAAAAATACTTTTACTGAAGATACAAGTTGCAAATTGCAGTTTCATTCAAAACACATTTCTTTCAAGGGGTATATGAATTTTGTATTATACTCAGAAAAAATACAGGAAATTAACAGAGGATATTTTCAATTGAGGTATACTACAATTAAAATATATCAATTTAAATGAATAAAATTAAGCTTTTGAATGGAATAAATTTCAATTCTCAAGTATTTAAAAAAGTGGAAAAATGAAAACCAACAGTTAAAGTTACTGTGAATAGTAAATGTGGGTATCTTGAACCAATCCTTTTATATCCATCACTGACTGAACAGAGTAACATGGTTACTCCATGGTTGTTTTAAACATTATGGACTGCAGTGTTGAACCTTTCACCACCACCTCCCTATCTTTTGTACCTAATCTAAGCTACAACTTCAGGTGAAATTAAAAATCAATTTCTTTCAAATCAGGAAAGTCTTCAAAATATCCTGAAAAGTGCTAGACAACACAGTAATACCAACAAACAAAAACAGTTTACAATGTCCCCTGCAGCAGTGGTGAACTCAACATTGGAGAAGCATGACTAACAATAAGTGAGTAAAAGAACAAGTTAATGCAATAAGGCTCCTACAACAAGAAAAATCCACCATAACTTTCTGAATAAAGTTAAATAAACCAAAAGTCAACTGATATCTGGAACCACATTTTATCAATTTAACAAAAAAGGGTTCAACAGTCTTATCCTAACCTATTAGAATTCTTCAGTTCAAGAGCTGTCTGTGACATTCTCACTACTGTTTTTGTTTGTTTTTTTTTATAAAATATTAACAAGACCTGATGAAGGACTTTGCATGGAGCACAAAACACCATCTTGAAACTCAGAAAAACTTCAGAAATCCAGTCAACTAAGAACACATATGGACTATATTGTTTACCAAGTATAAGTTTTCACTTCCTTTGTGTTTCACTGATCATTTTACAAATTTCTGAAAAAGATAAGAGGGAATATCAAACCTAACTGACTTACCAAAGATATGGGGGGAGAAAATCAGAGATAAATGGTAGAAGTTTAAATTGATAGACAGGTTACATGAACTACAAAAAAGCTAAGGATTTGATTAAAAAGGAAACTAAAATATCCAAAAGGCCTAATGAGAAAATGATGGCAAGGTTCTTGTTGAAAACTGAAATGGCTGAGCTTATAAATGTTTTATGCTCATACAAGTACAAATATTAGCAATATTCCTGACCATAAGCATTCTACAGAGTATCAGAACAAACCTTAACCATTAACTACCTGGTATTAAGTAGTGTTTTAAATGAAGCTAAAGCTCAGATATGCAACTCTGTTTATATTTTGGGTAAGTAAATAGACAGTGAACAGGTGCCTGAAGGCTGGAAATTTACCAATGTAATTCAGATTTTTAAATGGACTGATAAAGAGTTGTCCTGAAAAAGTACAGACCTAAAGAAAGAAATATCCTTAGAAGTGTAATAAAAGAAGCTTTACAGAATTATTTAATGATATATGATACTGTTAATGAAACTCAGCATGGATTCACCATCGAGAAATCCTGCCTTACTAGATTATCTTTCTTTTGTTCTTGATGATTTTACATATGATCTTGTTGATGTAAACTTGTTTTACTTAGATTTTAAATGTTTTAATAAGGTGCCATACAGAAGATTAATGAAGAAAATCACACTGATACATGATGTGGAAAGACCAGTTAATTGGATGGGTGAAATCAAATGGGTTTTTTTATTAATGGAGTCCCATCAAACTAGACCCTTACTACTCATGGAGTGCCTAAGGGGTCACTACTCAGACCTTTGCTTTTTCTTATTGATATTAATAAAGTCATAATTAGTAAAACTTACTGATAAAATTAAACCTTTGCAATTATCTACTTGTACTAAAGATAATAAAGTTCAGAAAGAACTTAAATGGGCAAGAAACAAAACTATTTATAAGTTTAATGTAGTAGCCAATGTCATCATCAGGTACAAGTAGTTTATCTAAACACATGTATGTATCTGATATGAAGGGTAATTACTGCATATATATTACCAATGACATTAGTACTATACAATTCTACCTAACTTTTATTTAGTAAGAACTGTAGTTTAAGGCCTAGCAGGATGATTTGGGGGATATGTTGGTTACCTTACAGTCATATAATAGGTTGATATTTATTATTTCTTCTTGAGAAAAGAAGGATAAGAGGTGATCTTGTTGAAGCAAACAGATCATCCACAGAATTGTACATGGAGGTCTCCAGGTTCTTTATGATACATTCTGAGGATAAAACACAAGTTTAAGATGTGGAAAAGACAGTTTAGATAGTTTTTTCTATATGAAATGAGTGTCTTTAGCACTTTAGTTTAAAAGATAAATTGTGATATTCTGAAAAATAAAGAGTAGGTTTAAATTTTTACTCTTCTTAGAGGTGTGTGTGTGTGTGCAATCACATCCTTGAAGCAGGGTGGTTTCTTTGATTTTTAAATAGTTAAAATAACAAACATTTACACACTATTGAATTCCACAATCAAAAATTAGAAGATTTACACTGCAATTGGATTATGTATTTAATAATTAATGAAAAACAATTAATAAACATACCTGTAAATTGACCTTTTGCACAATGCAAATAAACTTATTTTACCTGTTAATCTGAGGCATTGCATGAAACTTGTGACAAGGCAAGATAAAATGTAACCCCAATAAGATAACTATTAAATGTAAAGAATAGATTTTATATTCAACTGGTTTCATGATCGACAGATGTGTACCTGTTATGATGTAAAGCAAAACTGTTGTCTAGGCAACGTACTGTCTGCTTACAGTTCCAATTAATAATTTTTTGACATGCTGTCAGTTGGAATTGGGCAGACATATATATTATATATACATACATTGGTTTATGGTAACACATACCAAATAGTTTATTTTATGGCTTTGTTTTTCAACTTCAATGGCTAAAAAGTATTTCTTAATGGTTTAAAGTTTTATTTGTGTGTTTTCAAATAGAAAATGCTTCTGGATACAAAAAACAACACCCAAACCAATGAAGATCTTGAAGAAACCTACTGTTTGATATATCATATTTACTGGTCTATTGAGCACCCACTCGCCAATGTCCTGTTTTTGGTGCTAACATTTGCCTCCACAAAATGGCAGAGGAATATTTAGCAATTATAACTAATTTACAACTAGTGTAATGGTACTGTATTTGTTGTTTGGTGTACAATCAGTTACGGTTTTGTTTTCGGAAAATTTTTACATTGTGACTTCACACTCAGATACTTCCATGGCCGAGAACTATTATTCTCTTGGACCCCCTTCTTGAAGAGCCAAATGGTTCCTTTTTGTCCATATTTTATGTTAACAGTAACTTTATACTAGACAAGTCAACTGGTCTTGTCAGTTGTTATGAACATACATATATATATATATATATATACATACTATGATTACAATCATTGTTGTCACTGTCAATAATAAGAATATAGAAAAACTATTCTTCTTTCCTGAAATTTTGGTTACTATTTCGAATTCTAGAAAAATCGAAATTATGTATAATTGGCTAATAAAATGTATATTCCAATTTACAAATCCAATTAAAATGTATGGCAACGTTACTTATTCAGTAATTCACTTATTGTAACATCTAGAATTTACTTAGTTGTTTTAGATACACTCGCGTTCACTTTAAAACTTGTACAGCGCAGTATAATTTTTTTCATAAATCGCGAGCATCACATTAACAAGTTATCAACTTATGCTATTAAGACTGAAGATTCTGTGAAAAAATAAATAAAACCATTTAAATTAAATTATAAGATAAATTCTAAGGATGTTAGGCCTAATATTTAACAATGATTACGGTAAGCCTAACTTTGCAGTTTCGCACTGTAAAAAAATGGGGCAATTCCTTACAGAGGTTCCAGATGCGTTGTTAGCCATCCTTTTAAAGCATCAGGATTTTCAATTAACATCTTCTAACGAATAATGAAATGCTCTAAATTATTTATCTTCAACAGTGTTTAATTTATTTTTTTATATTAATCAATTTTAAATTTAATTTGATGACTGATTTTGGATATCTCCAATAACAAACAGCCCACGTTAAACTTCTACATTAAGTTAATGCTCTTCGAACGCTCGTTTCGACCTCTAACTAGGTCTTCCATCAAAGTGGCGCTGCAGTCTGTTTACTTATTTGTGCCGAAACTTTTAAGATTTATAGATTAGTAAATTACATTCCCGTAATACTCGTGTAATAATAAATGTTAACAATCGTTTATTTTATTTTAGTTCTGCCACATGAAAAATACTGTTACGTCTCTGGTCGTTAGTTAATTTCCCGTATAATTTCTTTCCGATGAAACTTTAGCTACATAAGTCCTTTCTTAAATAAAACTTGTTTATTCTTTCTCAATACAACTTTGAAATTCACTTAATTTCCACGGTCACGCTATAAGTTAAACAAACGGTATAATTCACAACGAACGACTCACGCGCACGACCCAACTGTCAGTCTCTCTCTGTCTGCAGTTCAATTACATTGTTGGCGTCACTTCTTACCGGTCTTATATATACAAGAATACCGAAATCTAGTAAACGCTGGAGCATTGACGAGCCTTCGAGAATATGACGTGTTACTAGCGTCACGTGACCCCCGCTGTCGTAACACTGCCCCTTCCTTAGTATTGTTCGTCCCGAACAATAGCCACTTACATTAAACCAATAAACAAATAACAATAACTTAATTACATGTACAGAATTTACAAACGCAAAATTAAAATTCAACAAAGTCTTTTAATTTTACGGGACGTATCATCTTCCGTACTGGTCTCCGTCTCGTTGGCGTCTGTTCATATGGGGTTCATCTGCTTCATCAGGAAACGTCCTATCATTGGTAACAGTCACATCAGTGGTAGTAACTTCATCAAGGGCTTCACTGTTTCCTTTCTCAAAACCGGGTAGAGTTTCTTCTTCGACAGTGGATTTTCCAGGTGACATGTCTTCAGCAGCGTCACTTGTTCCGTTGTTCACTTCATCTCAACTGAAATGTCCTGGACAGTGATAACGCCAAAGCCTGTTGGCATGTGCCACCTTTGGCTTACCTCGCTGACCACATTTTATCTGGAAAGTCACATCTGAGAGACGATCCACTATGTCATATGGGCCTTCCCATGGAGAAGACAACTTAGGAGACTTCCCTTTT
>NW_013671944.1:0-1854 GCF_000517525.1 Limulus polyphemus | reverse complement strand
AGTGTCCATTTGTACGTTTCTACGATCCCATCAGACTGTAGGTGAAGTGGCGTTGTCCTGGTCTTTTGGATGCCAAACAACTTGCAGCATTCTTGGAACACAGCTGATTCAAAGTTACGGCCTTGATCTAAATGCAGTTCGTATGGCATACCAAATCTGAAGAAGGAATCACTAATAACCGAAGCTACAGTTGTAGCTTCCTGATTTGGTATTGCATATGCCTCAGGCCACTTGGTGAAATAATCCATCACCACACAAATGTACTTGTTTCCAGTACGAGTTTGGGGCAGAGGACCAGCAATGTCAATAGCTACTTTTTCCATTGGTGTGCCAACTTGATATAACTTCATTGGAGCACGTCCCACATGCTTGGGTCCCCTTTTAGCACAACATGTACTGCATGTCCTGCGCTATTCTTCCACATCTTGCCTCATACCTATCCAGTAAAATCTGTGTCGTAGGTGACTCAATGTTTTCTTAACTCTAAGATGTCCTCCTGTTAAACTATCATGGGATTGACGCAGCACAACTTCCCGTAACTTCCTCGGTATAACCGTTTGCCAGGTCGTCACTTTTCCATCTGCAGTTTCCCATCTTCGGAGAAGAATACCATCTTCAAGCTTCAACTGGTCCCATTGTGTCCAACAGTTCTTTGTCACAGGGCTTAGACTAGACACCTTCTCCCAAGCAGGGCGCAAAATACTTGCTTTTAGAAAATCAATTATTGGCTTCAAATCTTGATCTTTCTTTTGTTCTGCTTTGATAGCTACATTTGGTTCCATTTCACCATCATCAACTCCTTCAGTCACTTTGACTTCAGCTTGATGGCACCTAGTTAGTTCAACCTCTCTTTTAACAGTTACCGGGATTTGGCCTTTGTTGTTCCCAAACGTCATTTTATCAAAATTGATTACAAACTTCCTCGGTAGTAAGTAGTCCAATCCTAATATGCATTCGTCTTCAATGTCAGCCAAGTATACTTTGTGTCTGTCCTTCATGCCTATGAGCTCAATAGTTTCCCACAATCTTGCATAATGTCCTGTCACACCACAGAGCTTCTGTACAGCTTCTGGTATGCCTTTGTGATCCAGCACCTTAATACTCACAAGGGTTTGCTGAGACGCAGAACCTATGACAAAGTTGCACCTTTGGCCATCCATCCTTCCTGTCACATAGTCACTATGCGTACTTGGCATTTTACACCTAGCTGTTGTTACTTTCACGATTGGGGTTGGTAGCCGTCCACCAACACCAACCACTATTGGTTTCCTTAAGGCTGACTTATTGGTGGTATTCTTCTTACACTGACTCCTCATATGTCCTTGCTCTCCACAGTTCCAACAGCCTCTCTGGGTAGCAGCTTTTCCTGCTGTGTCATTTTCCCTGTGTTGAAGTTTCCAGCATTGGGCTCTCTTGTGCCCAAGTTTATTGCAGTGCCAGCAAAGTCCCTCAAATTTCTCTGAAAGCTGCCCTTTTCTGGCCTTGAATCCTGATGACTGTACCAATCTTGTTACCTATGTGCTGGACTTAACGTAGGATTCAAATTCAAGAGCTCTGGACATTGCATCCAGCATAGAAGAGGAGTATGCTTGCTTCACTTGAATTTTCAGTTGTGGACTGTCCAAGGCGTCTACAAACTGATCTCTCAGCAACAACTTGAGGAGGTCGGGTCACCAGTTGGGTAGGCCTTGTGTGCCATACTTTCCAAGTCTTGTGCCAGCTCTTGCAGGCTCTCCCCTTTAGCACGGACTCTCGTCCTAAACCTAGCCCTGTAGACTTCAGACTGATTTTGAGTTCCATTCTCGAATTCTATAACAGCTGCCAGTGCTCTATAGTTGTGCCTGTCATCTGCTT
>NW_013671943.1:53936-58467 GCF_000517525.1 Limulus polyphemus | reverse complement strand
ACAGGATAGTTCTAGAAAATAGGTGGCGCCACAGCAGTCACGTGACCTCGATGACGCAACAATATAATGCTTGTTATTTTTTGTATGGAAGGAAAACTTAGAACACGGTATGTGGTATATAGAGATACAAGCCTTCTTTGGAAAAATTTAAAATATCATACTTTTGTTACATTAAAACAATTTATGGTATTATATTCTTAAATCATTGTATTTGGATTAGGAACTACATCATTACAAACTGATATCTTAAATTCTACTCTGAAATATATATGGAATGCTAAGTTAAATATATATAGAAGTAGGCAAAAAAAAAAGCCCCTGGTAATACCAATAATTAAATGGTCTTATACTGTCAGATTTTGACATATGCTACTGGGTTCTTTACAGTAGATGTCTATGATTTGTTGACGACAAATTCGGACAATACATGGGCAGCACACAATCCACTTGTTTTAAAACAATATATTCAAAACAAGTTAAACATATGTACAAAATTCTTTACACTATAGGATATTACAGTTGTATCTAGAACTCTAAATAATTCTCTTTTCTTGTCAAAGTCCACACAGGCTAGTGCAGTTACTTTAGAACCCAGTTGATAAAACTTTGTTTCTTACTGCGACAAACTCACTTACATTACCCGTGGGCTACCACAGTTGTATCTCAAACTTTAAATCATTGTCTCCTTTTCATCAAAGTCCACACAGGCTAGTGCAGTTACTTTAGAACCCAGTTGATAAAACTTTGTTTCTTACTGCGACAAATTCACTTACATTACCCGTGGGCTACCACAGTTGTATCTCAAACTTTAAATCATTGTCTCTTTTTCATCAAAGTCCACACAGGCGGGTTCAATTACAATAGAATACCCTTTGACAAGACACATTATTCTCCTTATCTCTGTTAAACTGTGAAGCTCACTTTAAAATATCGCCTGTTACGACTAAACTAACAATCACACAGTTTAACTTCACTTTTACTAACTTTTGTTGGTTACCACAGTATCCAGAGCTTTAAATAATTGCCTCTTTTTTTTTTCGTCAAGAGCCCACACAGACGAGTTCAGTTGCTTTAAGACCCAATTAACAAGATAAATTATTTTCTTATCTCTGTTGTTACAACACAGCTGCAAAACACACGATAGAAATCACCAGTTAAGACTAATCACTCCAACGCCGGCTAACTTCAGATTTCTTCCACAAACTTTTCTGACTAAACTTCATTTGACTTGCACTTGTTGTCCGGCTGTATTTATACATTTTCCAACTGAGGCCTAGAACTTTCTACAAATTAGGAAATGCTATGATGGAACAATACTCACATAGCGAGAAAAACTTAGAGGTTTCGAAAAGGGTAACGTGAACAACACTACAAAAATTGAACTACACACACAACGTATGACTCTTACGGAGTTATGCAACGAAATTTGTCACAACTATTACTTACAAAATAATTAACTTTTAACACTCTTGTTATGAAAATTAAATATTCATTAAATGTTAAATCACTAAATAACCTAAATGATAACTACTAAACTAAACAGTCTTGTATATTCAGTATATTACAGTCGGCTGAGCAAAGATAGTCCAATGTGCTGCTTTGTGCTTAACAACAAATTAACAATCCTCATGTTCTTAATTAATAATACTGTTACGTCTCTGGTCGTTTGTTAATTTCCGGTACAAATTCTTACCGAGGAACTTCAGCGATACAAGTCCTTTCTTAAATAAAACTAGTTTATTCTTTCTCAATACAACTTTGCAATACACAGAATTTCCACAGTCACTTTAACTTAATTACACGCTATAATTCACAACGATTCACCCACTTTATTTACGACTTGACTCGATTATCTGTCTCTATATCTCCCTATCTGCCATTCTATCTCCGCTTATTTGGCGGGCATACATACCAAAATAGAGGGCACCTAGAAAAGACTAGAGTTGCCAGGAACAGTGATGATTCCTCTAGAAACTCATGACGTTTTATCAGTGTCACGTGACTTCCGCTGTCGTAACAATACCCAAAATGTTTTACACTGTCTGAAGGTTTTTCCAATTCTTTAAATAAATTTACTGGTAGATATATGTTTCATTAGTTTCTTTCTTATATGATTATTGTTTTTCTTATATAGATAAAATGAAATACAAAATGTATAAGAAACTCTTGGATAATGTACAGTGATTAGAAAAACGTTCATATCAGGTTAGACTACTACAGTAAAAAGAGAAAGGACAGCAAAGTGGAGGTAAAACAACTAGATTTAAACCTTCTAAACCACTTACTATTCAAGACAAATAATACTACAAGTAACAGAATGAAAAATGATGTTTCTCAGAAATATTGGGTTGACGGTGTCCACCCTCGAATCCAACACTAGTTCATATGCTTACCATTACATATAAGTTGTCTCTCTGAGTTTTGACTATTGTACAGTTGTGGTGATCTTTCTCTCTTCACTGCCGAAAACCCACCCACGCTGACAGATGTCTACACTTTCAGTCCAATTATCCAACTGATTTAATTAATTAGTGTTAAGCATCCTTTTTAGGACGAATTAATTATAGTTGCTCTAATTAACTATCGAATTAATGATTAATTATCAAAATGATGAGACATGTATTTTATGAGTCATGGCCACCTGTGATGGCTGCCTAGAAAAGCTTTCTCCTCTATGTAATAATGTTACTTAATGATCCATTATGGCCACCTTTCATGGCGGCCTAGCAAAGTGTCCCTAACTTTTGGAACTATGACGTCTTCATCTTTGACGGTTCTGTGGCAGCCAATCAGCGTGAGGCGCGGCATCCTTTGGATGCGGGAGTGGGGTTCTAGCTTACTTACCATTTTCCTCCCCTATATGCAAAATTTCAATGAAAAAACTCAAATGCAAAGTCAAGAAGTTCAATATAGATGCCTGGTGGAAATTTTACAAGACAATAAGATCCATTATAGTGAAAATTAAACAGAAACCTAATAATGATAAACACAAAAACGTCATCTATGAAATTCCATATTCCTCCAATGAAATTACATTGGAAAAACGGGAAGAAGACTCGCGACAAGAATAAAGAAGACAAAGACAGTACAAAGCTCATGAAAAAACAAAATCAGCCATTGCAGAACACGTCATGTCAACTGGACACAAAATAAACTGGGATAAGACTAGCATCATCGATACAGACAAATTTTGGAAAACGAGAAAAATTAAAGAATCTTTCTACAGTGAAAGTTTTTTGTGTGTTAATGAAACTCTTCAACAGGGGTGGTCAGGGATATTAATATCTCCTTTGCACAGCTCGTGATTATTGCGTTTATCTAATGTGGGCTTTTAATTACTGTATTAACAAGGAGGGCTTCTGATTAATAGGGCCAAGATTGTTAAATTTGGAAGAGCTTTAAGGTGACTTGTTTATCCCTGGTTCCGATTGGTGGAAAGACTGCATGTGGTTTCAACCAATGGTAGCCATAGGTTGCTCACCTTTAATCTCGAATATCTGTTTTTTCCTTTTAAAACTAAACACCTGCCACAAATAAAATATAAACTCACTCTGACCTGAAGACGAAAGACTTTCGAAACGTCGACTTTTTCACTTGTTTTTCATTTACAACAGACAGTTGCTGTCCATTCCAGTATACTCCTCAAAATTATTTTATTAATAGAATTAAACAAAGAAAAGAAGTAGATGAAAATGAATTATACACTCTAAATAAATGGATTTATTTCTTCAACTGTACCATGAATGAAAATGCAAGATGATTATCAGAGTAAATTATACGATAAACGTAACTAAATAGAAATAAACGATCAACATTTACAATATCACCAATAAAATAAATAATACGATAGATAAATAATTACCTTTGATGATAAACTCACCCACCAACAATTCTGTATTTCTTTGAGAATAGCATTATGCTTTTTGAAAAATACTGAGACTCTTTAGACACATTAGACAAGTGAAACGTAGACATGAAAACAACCAATAAAGGAATTTTCCAAATATCTCTTCTGTTATGGGTCTGTAGTTATACACTAAACGTGACAAGCTAAATCTTTTCTATTATTGGTTTGTAGTTATACACTAAACCCGACAAGCCAAATATCTTTTAACATGGGTTTGTAGTTATACACTAAACCCGACAAGCCAAATATCTTTTAACATGGGTTTGTAGTTATACACTAAACCCGACAAGTTTATTCTCTTGTATTATGGGTTTGTAGTTATACACTAAACCCGACAAGCTAAATCTCTTGTATTATGGGTTTGTAGTTATACACTAAACCCGACAAGCTAAATCTCTTGTATTATGGGTTTGTAGTTATACACTAAACCCGACAAGCTAAATCTCTTGTATAATAGATCTGTAGTTACACACTAAACCTGACAAGCTAAATCTCTTGTATAATGGATCTGTAGTTATACACTAAACCCGACAAGCTAAATCTCTTGTATTATGGGTTTGTAGTTATACACTAAACCCGACAAGCTAAATCTCTTGTATTATGGGTTTGTAGTTATACACTAAA
>NW_013671943.1:49414-53246 GCF_000517525.1 Limulus polyphemus | reverse complement strand
CGAGAACACTTATGACTTTTTTCAGTAAAGTATACTAACCTTTTTAAACAACGAGAAGACTTATGACTTTTTCAGTAATGTAAACTAACCTTATTAAACGACGAGAACACTTATGACTTTTTTCAGTAAAGTATACTAACCTTATTAAACGACGAGAACACTTATAACTTTTTTCAGTAATGTAAACTAACCTTATTAAACGACGAGAACACTTATGACTTTTTTCAGTAAAGTATACTAACCTTATTAAACGACGAGAACACTTATAACTTTTTTCAGTAATGTAAACTAACCTTATTAAACGACAGGAACACTTATGACTTTTTACAGTAAAGCATACTAACCTTTTTAAACAACGAGAACACTTGTGACTTTTTCAGTAATGTAAACTAACCTCATTAAACGACGAGAACACTTATGACTTTTTCAGTAATGTAAACTAACCTTATTAAACGACGAGAACACTTCGTGTTTTTGTATTGCTGCCATCAAGTCTGCTAAGCTGTAGTTTGATTTTCCGCCTCTCGTTTTCATTTTTCTTCTCTTTTTTTTTCTATCCCACTCTCTGACACCAATTTGTTACGTCTCCGTTTGTTAATTAACTTTCCGTAATTTCGTTCCGACGAAATTTTAGCGACACAAGTCCTTACTTAATAAAACTGGTTTATTCTTTCCGAATATAACTTTACGATACACTTAATTTCAACAATCGCGCTAAAACAAACGCTATAACAACGAACGTGCTCAATAATACTCTCTGACTGCAGATCAATTACTCTCTGTCTACGCACACTATTATTTCGTCACGTTGTCACCCTCTTTTATATACCAGACTATCCTATATCTAGTAAATGCTAGAGCGTTCGCCAAGGTACAGGATAGTTCTAGAAACTAGTCATGTGACTTCGCTGACGCAACAATATGAAGAAAATCAAGAAAAAATTCAAGTTAAAATAAACAGCTGAAATCAAAGCACGTGTATGATATGTTGTTTTTTGTCCTAATTTTTTAAATCCTTATCTTCAACTACCAAATTCATTTTAGAAGCTTCATCTGTTTATCATGAGTCATCATTTTTAGACCAAAACCTCAATTCAAATTGGGAAAACTTAATAATATTTAGGGCTAGTTGACGCTGACCCATGTTCTAGATAACTGAAGGTTGTTCTGATCATAAGAACCGACTATAACTGATAATAGCGTGCAGGAGCAACATATTTCATTCGTAAAACTATAATCATAGAATAGTGAAAATATATAGGTTTGTATAAAAATCTTCGGTTTTTACACTAATTATTTCAACCTATAAGCTATATAACTTTAATAACGAAAGGCTGAAATAACACTAGAAAAAAAATCATTCAATATAATGAATTGTTTATTTGTAGTTAAGCAGAAAGCTACACAGTGGGTTATCTGTCCATGGGTATCGAAACCGGTTTTTAACGTTCTAGGCCTTCAGAGTTATTAGTGTGCGTCACTGGAGAGCTATAGTAATAAACACAATGTTGTGTTTTTGTAATTCTTATAAAAATCCAACCTCTTTAATATTAGTCTCGAAAAATAAGCAAGACAGTTTTAAACACTAACATAGTTTTTATTTACTTCATTTATTTCAAACATTTGAAATTTCACACAATACACAATGAGTTTTCAATTTGCAAATATGAACACTTATGGTATTTTAACATGGAATAATAAATTCTGTGTAAACTACAACAATGAAATTGAAATGTTATAAATACATATTTGTTAACAGTTCACAAATACCTAGGTTTACTAGATCTTATGATTCACTTCTTCTCCAGTATCTAGAGATACGATAACAGTTCGTTATAAAAAAACGTCAGTGCACATTTTTTTGTATTTTATACAAAACGAATAATGAAACAATTTGCTTTACATTCAAGACATAATATTGATTAAACTTAGTGAATCGTTTGTCTTTTCAAAAACATATTAGTCACACATTTAATTGGCTTATAAATTTAAATAAGTTCCTTAATCTTTAGAAGGAGTTTCTGTGCAAATGTTTCAAACGCTGTTGCCATACCCCATCATTGGCATACCACCATATCCCATCGCAGGTGCACTCGCGTATTCAGCCATTGACATGTCACTATATCCAACCATATCACCATAGCCCATTGGCGGATGGCTTCTGTAGTGTAAGAGAAATATGGTTTAGAACAGATATAAAGTTTATTATGTTTTTGAATTATTCTGAATAGATTAAAAAAACGTCTTATAAATAAAATATAATTATTACGGAGAAAAAAATAACTTAATCTATACAAAACTAACAACCGAAATGTTTATTCTTCCATAATTTTAGAAATAATTTTGTTTCACTTAACTTTCACTTAACCCTTACGATCTTACTAAATTTCTTATGAAAAATTTCATAATATGAAAACGGTTAAAACAAGTTTTATATCAGCTCTTCCTTATTATATTCTTCATTAAAAGAGAGAGAGAGAGAGGCTTACTGCATAGCCAACGGGATTGGGATTGGGATCGGTACAACGTGGAGCGAGCTTCTTCTGGGGAGCAGAAACAAAAGTTTTAACAGTTTCTTTAGCTTATCGGCCTCAGTTTCTTGAAAGACAACGCTCATAAAGATGCAGGAAAGTATGAGAAAAGATGCAACTCTGATCGTCTTCATTCTGAACTAGAAGTAAACAGAATGATAAAAAAAGGCATAAGTGTTCTCGTCGTTTAAAAAGGTTAGTTTACATTATTGAAAAAGTCATAAGTGTTCTCGTTGTTAAATAAGGTTAGTTTACATTACTGAAAAAGGCATAAGTGTTCTCGTCGTTTAATAAGGTTAGTTTACATTACTGAAAAAGTCATAAGTCTTCTCGTTGTTAAATAAGGTTAGTTTACATTACTGAAAAAGGCATAAATGAAACAAGAAGAGAGACAACAGCAGTTGCAAGAAAACCTGCAACAGTGGCAGCTCCAACAACAAAATAGACAAAATAAAAAAGAAAATAAACAAGAAGAGAAATTACAGCAGTTGTTAGAGGAGAAAGAAAATAAACAAGAAGAACGAGAAAATAAACAAGAAGAGAGACTACAGCAGTGGCAACTGGAACAAGAAAGGAAACAAGAAGTACAAATGGAAAAAAATTAGTAAATTTAAACGCGAATTAGATACGTTAAAGGACGATCTATTGACTTTTACACAAGGAGGATACATTGACCATCGACTTAATCAGCCCCAGACAATGATAAGCCCCTTCCAGACCCTGCAGCTAAACCCTAATGCAGACATATTCAGTCCCGTTAGAAGTCACGTCCCAGATATGAATGTCAGTACTAGGAGTGATCCAGTACGAAGGAAGCCACAGGAATACGATGGGAAAGCACTGTGGGAAGCATATAGAACACAGTTTGAGCTACTGGCAGAGATGAATGGATGGACAGAGGAGCAGAAAGCTGTATATCTGGCAACGAGCTTGAAGGGACAATCACTGGAAATACTTGGACAGTTGACAGCAGCCGACAGACACAACTATAGAGCTCTGGTAGACGCTCTGGAACTCAGGTACAGAACCCAAAACCAGTCAGAAGTCTACAGGGCCAGGTTCAGGACGAGAGTCCGTGCTAAAGGGGAGAGCCTGCAAGAGCTGGCACAGGACTTGGAGAGCATGGCATACAAGGCCTACCTAACTGCACCACCCGATCTCCTCAAGTTGTTGCTGAGGGATCAGTTCGTAGATGCCTTGGACAGTCCACAACTTAAGATACAAGTGACGCAAGCACACCCCTCTACCATGCAGGATGCAATGGCTAGAGCTCTCGAATTTGAATCCCACTTCTGTCACCA
>NW_013671943.1:46681-49166 GCF_000517525.1 Limulus polyphemus | reverse complement strand
TACTGAAAAGTCACAATTGTTCTCGTCGTTTAATAAGGTTAGTTTACATTACTGAAAAAGTCACAAGTGTTCTCGTCGTTTAATAAGGTTAGTTTACATTACTGAAAAAGTTATAAGTGTTCTCGTCGTTTAATAAGGTTAGTATACTTTACTGAAAAAAGTCATAAGTGTTCTCGTCGTTTAATAAGGTTAGTTTACTTTACTGAAAAAAAGTCATAAGTGTTCTCCTCGTTTAATAAGGTTAGCATACTTTACTAAAAATAGTATAAGTGTTCCTGTCGTTTGATAAGGTTAATATACGTTACTGAAAAAAGTTATTTTATCAGGATTAAAATGTATTAAGAAATGAGATGAATACATCCTACCTGGTTCAGCTGTGCCACTAAAGAGTCTACACTCTATCAGCTTAATTTTCTAACACCGTTTATATATACTCTCTGGAACCAAAAATCCCAAGTAATATATACACGGCCTTCATCATTAAACTAGCAAAAAACCTAATTTCTTTGACGGATTTCGGGGGATGAACATTTTATCACCACACTCAGAGTAGCTATTTATAGCAACAGAGGGTTCACAGTCTTTCAGCCACCCTGAGGTAGGTCTTTAACCTTCATTAATCGAAAGTTAGCTCGGTGCTCCATATAGTGGTGATATGTGGATCGATAAATTCTATCTTGCTAATTTATGAGTATTTATCACCGCAGGTTGGGTTTATTTCCGGGGAGAATTCTGATAGCCAGAAAAAAATTATATTTGAAATCTCTAATAACTGATGAAGCCCAGTCTAAGAAGCAAAAATATGCGTTTTAAAGAAAACGTTTGTGAGAAAATAGTTTCGAAAACACCGTTTATGTCAAAATAACGCAGACATCGATCAAGCCATATGTTATTAAATACGCAGTTTAATAAAGAACGCCCATTTGTCAGTTATAGACACGATAGCATTATAAAAAAAAATATCCTAGTCCACAGTGTCATCCAGAGATCTACCTCTAGTGTCAACCCGGGTACAGCCTGTTGTCACAGAAAGAAATGTGTAATCTGCCAATATGTTAACACCACAACGTCCATATCTGCCCAATATGTTAACACCACAACGTCCATATCTGCCCAATATGTTAACACCACAACGTCCATATCTGACCAATATGTTAACACCACAACGTCCATATCTGACCAATATGTTAACACAACAACGTCCATATCTGCCCAATATGTTAACACCACAACGTCCATATCTGACCAATATGTTAACATCACAACGTCCATATCTGACCAATATGTTAACACCACAACGTCCATATCTGACCAATATGTTAACATCACTGCATCTTTCTTTCATAAGAAATAATGACGCTACAAAACCCACATGGTAGACTTTTTAATAACCCTTCACATTGCATGTCCGACTTCTCCATACTTGGACTCACATTTGCTCCATCCACTGTAATGTAAAGAGAACGTTTGATTTTTAGATCAGGCACTGTTAATCCCTTTGTAAAGAATAAAGAGTCATCTTTCCTTTAACCCCATTCTTTCCATTTTCCTTACACTTTATCTCTACTTACTCATATTGACAATATGTGTGCACAACGTTTTTGGTCAAGGTTTTCTCTCTAACCCGTTCACTTTAGTTACCTTTATATTAATTCATTTTCACAGTCGTTCTTCACCCTTAAAACATAAACCGAAACTGACAGTACAAAGCTTCCTATCATGGTGAAAAGCTCGCCAAATTAAAATAATTTTATTGATAAAACATGAATAGAACGTTTCAGGCAACAGCCCTATATGAGGTTATCAGTGAGAATTAAACTGTTAATAGAAGGATTAGGTTGGAAGAACAAGTAACACGTGGCTCGAGAACATGTTCCTGAAGCTTCAAATGAGCTAAGGGAAGTAACATAAAATATATAAATAGATAAAAATAATAAGAAGCTGAAAAGTGAAACGTTGAGTGTTTAGGTAAATAAAAACAACCTTTTCATGTTATAAGGTCGTTTATACCTATTATTAATATACCTTTTATTGTTATATTCCTTTCAACAATATTACCAGATGCACGTGTTCATTCATTTCCTTACATTGTTGCCTGTATTCTTGTTCTACTTTTTTAATTTCTTTATTTTCTTTATTTATTATAATTTACTATATTTATACCAAATTATTTGTTTTAATATTGTTATATCTATTTATTTGTTGTTATATGTTACTCCTCTTAGTTCTATGGTAGCTTCGAGCCACGTGAAACATGTTCTTCCAAAGCATCGGGCCGGCATGGCCAGGGGTTAGGGCGCTCGACTCGCAATTTGAGGGTCGAGGGTTCGAATACCCGTCCCACCAAACATGCTCGCCCTTTCAGCTGTGGGAGCATCATAATGTGACGGTCAAGCCCACTATTCGTTGGTAAAAGAGTAGCCTAAGAGTTGGTGGTAGGTGATGATGACTAGCTGCGTTCCTTCCAGTTATACACTGCTAAATT
>NW_013671943.1:43836-45874 GCF_000517525.1 Limulus polyphemus | reverse complement strand
ATATATACATATATATATAGTAAGTTATATTCATGTAAGTAAATAGTTTAGAACAAATCTCTATATATCTTGCCAGGTGTATTCATACAACTAACTAGATTAGAACAAATATATATACATATATATATAGTAAGTTATATTCATGTAAGTAAATAGTTTAGAACAAATCTCTATATATCTTGCCAGGTGTATTCATACAACTAACTAGATTAGAACAAATCTATACACACAGTTGGGTATGATTACCTAACTAAATTGTTTAGAACCAATCTATATATATAGACAGATATATTCATGTAACAAACTAGCTTAGAATAAATATATATCTATATCTATATATAGTCAGATATATTCAGCTAACTAACTAGATTAGAACGAATCTATATATATATATATATACATAGTCAGGTATATTCGTCTAACTAATTACTTTATAACAAATCTATATATATATACATAGTCAGATATATTCATCTAACTAATCAGATTATAACAAATCTATATATATACATAGTCAGATATATTCATCTAACTAACCAGATTATAACAAATCTATATATATACATAGTCAGATATATTCATCTAACTAACCAGATTATAACAATCTATATATATACATAGTCAGATATATTCATCTAACTAACCAGATTATAACAAATCTATATATATATACATAGTCAGGTATATTCATCTAACTAACTAGTTTGGAAAGCTTCTATATATACATTGAGGTATATTCATCTAACTAACTAGTTTATAATAAATCTATATATACAGTCAGGTATATTCATCTAACTAACTAGTTTAGAAAGCTTCTATATATACATCGAGGTATAATCATCTAACTAACTAGTTTAGGATAAATCGATACATATAGTCAAGTTTATTAATCTAATTTTATGTTTCGTGAACGTTTTCTGTATATAGTTTGAACATTTTCGTGAAAAGCGAATGTCGAATGGCCGTCAACATATGTTAATTTTTTCCTTAGTCGAAGGTTACATCCTGTAACAGCTAGAAGCTTGTATCAGTTTGACCTTGTATCTTGTATATGATTGGAAGAAGTATTTCCTATAAATTAGAATGAGTTAGAAGATTTCATATTTGTTGCTGTCCTTGTCCGGTATGCTTGTAATCCTTTAACCCTCAGTTATCAGTCAAGGTCATTTCTTTCTCTTCACCCCAGTAGTCAAAGTCATCTCTATCTTCACCATAGTAGTCAGTGAAAGTCATATCTCTCTCTTCACCCCAGTAGTCAGTCAACGTCGTGTCTTTCTCTTCACCCCAGTAGTCAAAGTCATCTCTCTATCTTCACCCTAGTAGTCAATGAAAGTCATATCTCTCTCTTCACCCCAGTAGTCAGTCAACGTCGTGTCTTTCTCTTCACCCCAGTAGTCAGTGAAAGTCATATCTCTCTCTTCACCCCAGTAGTCAGTGAAAGTCATATCTCTCTCTTCACCCCAGTAGTCAGTCAAAGTCACCTCTTTCTCTTCACCCCAGTGGTCAAAGTCATCTCTCTATCTTCACCCTAGTAGTCAGTGAAAGTTATATCTCTTTCTTCACCCCAGTAGTCAGTCAACGTCGTGTCTTTCTTTTCACCCTCAGTAGTCAGTTAACGTCGTGTCTTTCTTTTCACCCCAGTAGTCAGTTAACGTCGTGTCTTTCTTTTCACCCCAGTAGTCAGTCAAAGTCACCTCTTTCTCTTCACCCCAGTAGTCAAAGTCATCTCTCTATCTTCACCCTAGTAGTCAGTGAAAGTCATATCTCTCTCTTCACCCCAGTAGTCAGTTAACGTCGTGTCTTTCTTTTCACCCCAGTAGTCAGTCAAAGTCACCTCTTTCCTTCACCCCAGTAGTCAGTTAACGTCGTGTCTTTCTTCACCCCAGTAGTCAGTTAACGTCGTGTCTTTCTTTTCACCCCAGTAGTCAGTCAAAGTCACCTCTTTCTTCACCCCAGTAGTCAGTTAACGTCGTGTCTTTCTTCACCCCAGTAGTCAGTTAAAGTCACCTCTTTCTTCACCCCAGTAGTCAGTTAACGT
>NW_013671943.1:39222-43000 GCF_000517525.1 Limulus polyphemus | reverse complement strand
TTCACCCTAGTAGTCAGTGAAAGTCATAGCTCTCTCTTCACCCCAGTAGTCAGTCAAAGTCATCTCTCTATCTTCACCCTAGTAGTCAGTGAAAGTCATATCTCTCTCTTCACCCTAGTAGTCAGTGAAAGTCACATCTCTCTACACTCAACAAAATGTAAAAAGATGGTCAATTTGTTGACGAGCACAGTTATACATTGTGAATAAACATTTTGTTAATGTTGGTCTTTTATGTTTCCTATACATGTTTGATATTATTCTCTGCAGTATTATTCTTGTAATGTTTATAATTGTTGTTGCTGTTTTATTATTGTAAACTAAATAAACTTCACTATATTAACATCAGGGAAGCGAACCCCGGATTTTAGCTTTGTAAGTATGTAAACTTACCGCTGATGAACCGAAAGACGATATTTTTAGTTACCTGATAAATATCTGTACTTACCACATTTTCACTAGGATTTTGGTATGTGGAACGCTCATTAATCTGAGAATATTTTCTGCGGCGTTTATGCAAGAGTTTGAGTTTGAGTTTGTTTTGAATTTCGCGCAAAGCTACACGAGGGCTATCTGCGCTAGCCGTCCCTAATTTAGCAGTGTAAGACTAGAGGGAAGGCAGCTAGTCATCACCACCCACCGCCAACTCTTGGGCTACTTTTTTACCAACGAATTATGCAAGAGAATGGGTAGTATTTCACAGTTTAATGTATTTGTTTGTTCTTAAACAGAAAGCTACACAATGGGATATCTGTCTGGTGCCAACCGCAGCATTATAAGCTACATAATATTTTTGTTTTAAACTAACAGTTAATACTACATTAACAAGAATCAGTTTTATAAAGTACAAGACATAATTTGATATTAATAAATACAAACACGGGAATCCAATGAAGTTTTTACTTCTACCACACGAGTCTGCCCAGAACTTTGATGTGGACTGAAAAAAAAAAGTGTTATTCCGTAAAGGTCAAGAAGACATTGACATTTCATACTATTTTCGACGTCTCATTCGCTGGACCAGACCCGTGACCTGACCCAAGACAACATGGAGAAATTAACTTGTAAATGTAAAGTAAAACAATGCAGCAATGAAACATACTTGAAATGTTCTAGATGTGGTTGTGAATGTGATGGTTTAAGTGCGGCGATTATGTTAAACCATGATCCATGTAGGATGGGTGAAGAAATTATCCTAAAGTATCCCAATCAGTTTGACGTACCAGCTGAATCGGAGATTCGTTAATTAATTACTGCATTAACAGCGAAACATAAAAAATAATATGTTAACTTCGAAAAAAATGAGATTAGAATATTATAGAAGAAATAATTAGTTTTAAGTGTTTTGCGAAAATAACAGTACAGAAAAGCCCAAACATGCAGTGTTGAGGTTGAAGCAGATGGACTGTAAGATGAAGCTCCTAGCGATTTTCAAATTAAAAATACCTTTCCTGCAATGAGGATGATACCACCATGGTTTAATCCATTTAGAAAACATCGTGTAGTATTTTTATTAATATCTACTTGTTATTTTGTTGTTGTATTTTTCGTTTTTAGAAGTTGTGGCGAGCTTCATTCATCGAGATCTATCGAAATAACCCTAAATCACATGGTTTCCGGAATGAACTCCCTGTTGACCATCCTAGACTCAGTACTAAAAGATGTTTGGCTAGCTCATTTTAAAAAATCGCCATAATTCTTATGATGCTTTGGTATTCGTCAGATCTCTCACATTGCTGAGACAAAAAGTTTGGCTTTGGGCAAAGATCATTGTTACAAATATTTGTTGATCGGTATTTAAAAACGATAAACCTGTTTAAAAAATATCTCTAAACGAATTAGTAAAGACGCGTAAATTTCATAAATTTGGATCATCGAGTTTAAAATGTTTTATATGTAAATTCTTAAAAGTCATTAAAATATGAAACAAGGAGCACTAAGATTAGTACTTATAACATTTTTATATGATCGTTCAGAAACACACTTTATAACTGATTTTACTCATAATATCGCACAAAAATATATGTTATTTAACGACTAATGGTTAGGATAGAAAACCAAAATAAAGATAAAATACATAAAAGCTATAACCTACAAATAGATTTTATGTTTATATCTCAACTTTATTGGGTCATTTGAATTGAAATTAAAACTAATCAAATGATTCCAAAGTTGTATTCCGTTGCATAAAATTTTGAATATATATAATACGTTTATGTTTATTATATTATATTTATTTATGAAATGTAATTGTATTATGAGGATAACTTTTAACTTAATATATATGTATTTAGAACTAACCTAAACCTCTTAAGGTTGCCGAATATCGTGAGCTATTATTGGGATTACGGCCGAAAATGTCGTTAACAGCGAGGCCACCCAATTGTTGAATCAATACATTCTAATCATTGTACGTTTTTGTTTTATAACACCTCATTCTTTTAGTTAGATCGATATATTAAATTGCCTACATTATTTAATTCTGATAAATGTAGGTAGTTTGTTGTGATCCAAAAGTTGTTGATATAAATAGAACTGTATAGCACGTCTCTTTATGTTTATATTACAGAATAATTAGGTGCTTCACCAGGTGTCGTGAATAATTTACAAGTCAGGCTGTGAACTGTATATCTGATAAATTTAAAATCAGCTCCTTGTTTTTTACAAATCACTTGCCTGCTAATTTTTAAGTTGGATTCTGAAAGTATTGAGTACAGTAATTTAATCCAATAGAAGATCCCATCAGTTAGTGATGAATAAAGGCTTACACTGTAATAAGCTTATCCTAGTCGAACGGATGCGTAACAAATACTACTAATAATATCTACAAAAATACAGAAAATAGTTCAGTGAATTCAAATTAAACATTGATAGATTTGTGACATCTTTGTTCATATGCTAAGTTTGGAATACATTTTTGTTGTTGTTGGAGACTCATAGTGACATTCATTTTACTGTTAGAACTGTTGTTTTGTTATTCTTCAAAAAGACGTATTAGAACATTTAAATATCGCATAAAAAACGTATAATATAAAACAAAACATTCTATTTATTATTGAGCTTATATATATCTTCCAGTATATAATAGAAATATACACGTGTCCATGTATAACGCAAACTATTTCACGTACACAGTATACACTAATAGAAACATACACGTGTCCATGTATAACGTAAACTATTTCACTTACACAGTATACACTAATAAAAACATATACGTGTGCATGTGTAATGTAAACTATTTCACTTACACAGTATACACTAATAGAAACATATACGTGTGCATGTGTAATGTAAACTATTTCACTTACACAGTTTACACTAATAGAAACATACACGTGTGCATGTGTAATGTAAACTATTTCACTTACACAGTATACACAAATAGAAACATACATGTGTGCATGTGTAATGTAAACTATTTCACTTACACAGTATACACTAATAGAAACGTATACGTGTGCATGTGTAATGTAAACTATTTCACTTACACAGTTTACACTAATAGAAACATACACGTGTCCAAGTGTAATGTAAACTATTTCATTTACACAATATACACTAATAGAAGCATATACGTGTACATGTGTAATGTAAACTATTTCACTTACACAGTTTACACTAATAGAAACATACACGTGTCCATGTATAACGTAAACTATTTCACTTACACAGTATACACTAATAGAAACATACACCTGTGCATGTGTAATGTAAACTATTTCACTTACACAGTTTACACTAATAGAAACATACACGTGTCCATGTATAACGTAAACTA
>NW_013671943.1:35519-38592 GCF_000517525.1 Limulus polyphemus | reverse complement strand
GCATTAAACATAAACGTGTCCACGTATAACGTAAACTATTTCACCTACACAGTATGCACTAATAGAAACATATACATATAACTTAAACTATTTCACTTGCACAGTATGCACTAATAGAAACATACACATATAACTTAAACTATTTCACTTGCACAGTATACACTAATAGAAACATACACGTGTCCATGTGTAATGTAACCTATTTCACTTACACAGTATGCACTAATAGAAACATACACATGTCTCGGTGTAACATAAACTATTTTACTTGCACAGTATACACTAATAGAAACATACACGTGTCTCGGTGTAACATAAACTATTTTACTTGCACAGTATACACTAATAGAAACATACACGTGTCTCGGTGTAACATAAACTATTTCACTTGCACAGTATACACTAATAGAAACATACACGTGTCTCGGTGTAACATAAACTATTTTACTTGCACAGTATACACTAATAGAAACATACACATGTCCATGTGTAATGTAGAATTTTCCACCTACAAGTATACATTGTTTCTTCAACTATCTGCGCAAGTTTGTGTGCAGTAAAGAAAATATAGAGTCGAAGACTTTTGTCGCCATCTCAGCTTAATCTTTTCATCTGTAATCTGTGGACTTAAGTAAATGTAAATGACTTTCACCTGGGTATAGGTTACACGTAGCTGCAAAGGAAACGTACGTTAGAAGATGTCACTGGCCTAATAATCATCAATGCTCTTTCCAAATGGCCTAATTACAATTTATTCTTAGCACGTAGTTAAGGTTAGGCCTACTACTGCCAGTGGTGATGATTTAATGTTCGATTCACTTACCTCGATCTCGGTCATTGCTTAACTTGAATATATTTCAAGTATGCTTGCTTAGTGTAACAGGAAGAGTAAGATATTATGTTAACATTTACCAAACCTTTCAGTTCGTGTTGCACAAATTAGATCAAATAGCGTGAAAGAAAAGGCTACAAAGTGGTGCTTGATTTTCAAATATTCTACTCAGTAAATTGTCTACTTAAAAAGACATTTCAGTGAATTTATGTCTTGGGTTTTTGAATTTATAGTGAGTATTATAAGTATCACAGGCAAAACTAGAAATGTTTTTATAAAGTAAATGATAATAACTACAAACTAACTAAGCTACTTTCACTCCAGACTGCACTGCTTTTCTCTTGACATGAAAGATTATTAACTATGATATTAGCAATTCCGTTTATATACATGAAAATAAAAATATTGTTTTGTTACAAGAAAATAATAATTAGTATTCAGTGTCAGTTCCCTTAGAATGATCAGAATAATATATAGTTTTTTTCAGGATGTGGAATACTTCTGTATTCAGTAACTTTGTGTTATGACGTAAAACTGTTTTATTATTATAGGAGCTTTAGTTCGTCATATTATGGTACATGTATATGGAATGTTTGGGTGGTTGCAGCTGTTATTTTAACGCAAAAGTTACAAAATGGACTATCTACACTCTGTTCACCGCGAGGATTCGAACCTCAGACCTTACCGTTGTATTATGTAAACTTAGTGCTGACCTTCAGAGTAACGCGTTTGAATGAGTCAGAACTAAGTCTGAAAATTTCCCAGGAAAGAAGTAATAAACTAGAATCGAAAGTGGCATTTATTCATACATAATAATAGTTTATAGCAATAGACATAATAACTGACCCTAACATGCTTCAATAAATGAATAGTTCATAGTAGTATATATAATAACTGACCCTAACATGCTTCAATAAAGGAACAGTTTATAGTAGTATATATAATAACTGACCCTAACATGCTTCAATAAAGGAATAGTTTATAGTAGTACATATAATAACTGACCCTAACATGCTTCAATAAATGAATAGTTCATAGTAGTATATATAATAACTGACCCTAACATGCTTCAATAAATGAATAGTTCATAGTAGTATATATAATAACTGACCCTAACATGCCGCAATAAAGGAATAGTTTATAGTAGTACATATAATAACTGACCCTAACATGCTTCAATAAAGGAATAGTTTATAGTAGTACATATAATAACTGACCCTAACATGCTTCAATAAATGAATAGTTTATAGCGGTAAGCGTAATAACTGACCCTAACATGCTTCAATAAATGAATAGTTTATAGTAGTATATATAATAACTGACCCTAACATGCTTCAATAAATGAATAGTTTATAGTAGTATATATAATAACTGACCCTAACATGCTTCAATAAATGAATAGTTTATAGTAGTATATATAATAACTGACCCTAACATGCTTCAATAAATGAATAGTTTATAGTAGTATATATAATAACTGACCCTAACATGATTCATTAAATGAATAGTTTATAGTAGTATATATAATAACTGTCTCTAACAATAAATTATTCTAAACTCAGTTTATAGTAGTATGGATGTTGAAGATGGACATGAAACAAGATAAACTATTGAGAAATTACTTACTTAGATGTGTTACTAAAATGTGCATACTGTATTGACCGGTGTATAAGACGATCCCCATGTATAAGACGACCTCTATTGTTAAGCGAATCTAAGATGTTACTTTTGTAAAGAAGTGCTTAGGAGTTATTTTTAAACCGTGCTAACCTGCGCTCTAGGGTAGTCAATACAACCACAAGTGTGTTTTTTATGCTCTTCAAATACCACAGACAGCTCAGTGTATCATAACTTAAGTCACAAGCATGTACTAAATAAATTTACAAATTTTTCATCACAGTTGAACTCCTTTTCTATTACAAAGAATACTAAACTTTAAGATATAGTGATCTACTATATAAACATGTTTACAAGATTAGTGTACTTTACAGAAACTAACTTTTTTGATATAATATTAGCAATATTTTAGTATCACGGATGAGATCAATACTTTTCAAATCAAACATGTCTTGATTAATAGTAACTAGCATGTAAGATAAATAACTTCTAGTTATAAAGAATTGAGATAAATGATACAATTACAAATATGTTATTGTAACTCAGTAGCTGACGCGATGTCAAAGGACTTACTTTAAAAAAAAGAATAACGTAGTTTGTTAAATATGCTGTTAACCGGAAAGT
>NW_013671943.1:31702-34638 GCF_000517525.1 Limulus polyphemus | reverse complement strand
GGTTTTAAAAAGTTTGACGACTCTACTTTTTTCGTTGTCCCAACGCCTCCCGGCACCATCGAAACATGTAGAGTCGTCAACTTTTTAAAGGCCATAGATAGGCCTAAATAAAATGTTTTTAATGGTGTACCAATTTTAACTTTGAATATTATTTATGATTTTAACTTTATACACAAGTGCCAAAATACGATAATTAAGTTAAAAGTAGTCTTAGTAACAGTATATTGTTTCTTTTGTCTTTAATGATAAGTTTTCCGGGTAGATGACTGTGTTTGAAGATGACAAGTTTGTTAAACTCCAGTCTATCGTTTTACAGAAGTTTAAGTCAATGAAAACTTTTCGCTCTTGGTACATTTCTCTTGATTGAAATATCTTTGTTGCTGATGTAAAATGTTAAAAATCAGAAATATTTCCAGAAGACATTTACATCTCCTATTGTTCCGCAACTTTCATAGATGAATGATTGAGTTATTTAGCTCAGTAATTTTTATGTTTTTTAACTAAATTAATTACAGAACATAAGAATAGAAACAATTTATAATACTTGTGTACTCTCAGGCTGTTATCATGTCAAGCTTAATTACCCTAAATTTATTGAACTCTCAGAATAAAGGCCCTTTGTGGTGTGTGTGTGTACAGAGTGATAGTCATGTTCAGATTATAAAAAAAAACAATACAAATCAGCCGTTTCTTTGCGAGATTCTGGATAATTTTAAAACTACAGTTAAGTAACAGAGAGTCTTAGTTTATTTGTAATTAAGCACAAAGCTACACGAGGGCTATCTGTGCTCTGCCCACCACGGGTATCGAAATCCGGAATCTAGCGTTGTAAGTCCGCAGACATACCGCTGTGTTACTGAGGGGCAATAGAGAGTGATCCAGCATATATACAAAGACCGTATAACCAGTCTTTTATATAGATCAAGTCACGCTGACCAGACAAATATGATACTGGAAGGGTATGTAATCGTTCTATTAGAGGGGGAAATATTCATATAACGAGTTTGTTAAACTATATAGTACCAAAGAAAATAAAGTTTCGAAGAAGAGGGGCTTTATTCTCCGAGGAAGCCGAAAAAACTTGCACAAAAGAGCGTTTACGGCAATAACAGGCTATAAAACCACAACCTAAGGTAATTAGGACCAACAGCCTTAGTCGAAATGTGATTATGAGGAAAAAAAACCTCTGATCCAAAAAGCCTTTGTGATGAGGTTGGGAATATCTTCTGGTACCATTAGAAGATAATAAACAAGGACTTGAAATTTACAAAGGTTCAATAACCAATAGTCCGCGATTTCCCAGCCACATCTCAAAATCAATGGTTGTTTTCTTTTGGAAAATAGCCGAAGAAAGTGTAACTACATCATTAATATTGGTGTGACTTCTCTCCAAGAACTGGTGTCATGATCGAGTGAGGGAACAATGGCGTGACTTTTCTCCAAGAACTGATGTCATGATGGAGTGAGGTAACAATGGCGTGACTTTTCTCCAAGAACTGGTGTCATGATGGAGTGAGGTAACAATGGTGTGACTTTTCTCCAAGAACTGGTGTCATGATGGAGTGAGGGAACAATGGCGTGACTTTTCTCCAAGAACTGGTGTCATGATGGAGTGAGGTAACAATGGCGTGACTTTTCTCCAAGAACTGGTATCATAATGGAGTGACGTAACAATGGCGTGACTTTTCTCCGAGAACTGGTATCATAATGGAGTGACGTAACAATGGCGTGACTTTTCTCCAAGAACTGGTATCATGATGGAGTGAGGCAACAATGGCGTGACTTTTCTCCAAGAACTGGTGTCATGATGGAGTGAGGCAACAATGGCGTGACTTTTCTCCAAGAACTGATGTCAAGGTAAAAATTCTTTAAGGGTCTTGTTAATAAGTAAAAAAAAACAGAACATGGATGCAAAATACGGTTTGTGCGACTTTCTGTATAGTTTACCTTTCATATATTTATTGACTGTACAAAAATATTCATATTTTTGTTTACATTATTCATGTTACAGCCAGTATTAAGTTAGTGTTTACTAAACACGGTATATTCTAAACATTTAAATTAATGAGAAATATTATATATTCACATTCTTCTTGTCTGTGGTGGTGGCTCACTGGTAAGTCTAAGGAATTATAACGCTGGTGAATTAACATTCTTCATTGGTGGCTCACTGGTAAGTCTAAGGAATTATAACGCTGGTGAATTAACATTCTTCATTGGTGGCTCACTGGTAAGTCTAAGGAATTATAACGCTGGTGAATTAACATTCTTCATTGGTGGCTCACTGGTAAATCTAAGGAATTATAACGCTGGTGAATTAACATTCTTCATTGGTGGCTCACTGGTAAATCTAAGGAATTATAACGCTGGTGAATTAACATTCTTCATTGGTGGCTCACTGGTAAGTCTAAGGAATTATAACGCTGGTGAATTAACATTCTTCATTGGTGGCTCACTGGTAAGTCTAAGGAATTATAACGCTGGTGAATTAACATTCTTCATTGGTGGCTCACTGGTAAGTCTAAGGAATTATAACGCTGGTGAATTAACATTCTTCATTGGTGGCTCACTGGTAAGTCTAAGGAATTATAACGCTGGTGAATTAACATTCTTCATGCACCATCTTGGCCGATTATTCATAATTGATAGTGAACAAAACGGATATAATCGGTAGGGTTCTTTCAGAACGAACTACACAACAAACACGAGTACTGGAACTGGGGACACATTAACAAAAGAATGTAAAGAGTCTCAACCATTTCTAGTGGAAACAAAACATAGACTATTTTTTCTGAAGACATGTTGACTCTAACAAAGGTTTAATAACTAAACATATTAACGAAACACATTACTCTACTTTGAATAATTTAGTATTTTTTTTTGAAGACATGTTGACTCTAACAAAGGTTTAATAACTAAACATATTAACGAAACAC
>NW_013671943.1:29061-30846 GCF_000517525.1 Limulus polyphemus | reverse complement strand
TGAAGACATGTTGACTCTAACAAAGGTTTAATAACTAAACATATTAACGAAACACATTACTCTACTTTGAATAATTTAGTATTTTTTTTTGAAGACATGTTGACTCTAACAAAGGTTTAATAACTAAACATATTTAAAAAATATTGAATTACTCAAAGTAGAGTAATGTGTTTCGTTTTGAAGACATGTTGACTCTAACAAAGGTTTAATAACTAAACATATTAACGAAACACATTACTCTACTTTGAGTAATTCAATAGAACTAACTTGCAAATCGTTAGATTATAGATTTCATTACAAGAATATTTACATTGTAAGATTTCTATAGTGTAATTAATATATACAGTCATGCTTGTATAACTGATTCCCTGCTGAATTTGATGATCCAACTTTAGAGTAATCTTAACCTATCGATTATAGAAATTATTTGAAAAGCACCAATATTACTTACATGTGATTTAACGAAAATCTTTAAAAAAGTATCAATACACGCAACTCAATTACAGTTAACTTATTTGAAAACACGTTACTTATTCTTAACAAACTGGATATTTTGTGTTTTAGAACGTTTTTAGCGCTAAGGATAATGTTATTGTATACTGTGTGTCAATAATTACTACCTTTTACCGGTGATAGGATCATTAATTACTACCTTTTACCGGTGATGGGATCAATAATTACTACCTTTTACCGGTGATGGGATCAATAATTACTACCTTTTACCGGTGATGGGATCAATAATTACTACCTTTTACCGGTGATGGGATCAATAGTTATTACCTTTTACCGGTGATAGGATTAATAATTACTACTTTTTATCGATGATAGGATCAATAATTACTACCTTTTACCGGTGATGGGATCAATAATTATTACCTTTTACCGGTGATGGGATCAATAATTACTACTTTTTACCGGTGATGGGATCAAAAATGACTACCTTTTACATATGATAGGATCATTAATTACTACCTTTTACCGATGATAGGATCATTAATTACTACCTTTTACCGGTGATGGGATCAATAATTATTACCTTTTACCGGTGATAGGATTAATAATTACTACTTTTTACCGGTGATGGGATCAAAAATGACTACCTTTTACCGGTGATAGGATCATTAATTACTACCTTTTACCGGTGATGGGATCAATAATTATTACCTTTTACCGGTGATAGGATCAATAATTACTATCTTTTACCGATGATAGGATCATTAATTACTACCTTTTACTGGTGATAGGATCAATGCCAAGAACAAAGTTACGTATATGTCTTTTTAACTGATGTATCTTATTTGTTTCTTTTTTTCGTGTAGAATGGGATTCTTCACATCTTCGTCTGTGCTGTTGCTTGTTCTGAGTGTTTTGGGCACGTTCACCGGTCCAACAGGAGCTTTACTTAAAATTACAATCCCCGTTAAAAAAGTGCTCAAGCTGCCTCTGCCAAAGCTGTCCCCACTACTCGTTGCTCCTCTACCAGCGCCAGTTTTACTCCAGTGAGTTTTTCCTGTTTACAAAGAAACTTGAACATTTCTATTGATGATTTCCTCGACCCTATCTTTAAACCACAGCGATTTTCACCGATTCTAAGAAGTGATTTTAGTGTGTAGAATAACCCCAGTTATATAACATATAGATGACATCTAGTTCTTGATAAGGATCGTATTCAGTATATTTTAGTGTGTAGAATAACCCCAGTTATATAACATATAGATGGCATCTAGTTCTTGATAAGGATCGTATTCAGTATATTTTAGTGTGTAGAATAACCCCAGTTATATA